>NW_009193936.1:13155-29204 GCF_000690835.1 Fulmarus glacialis
GACCAATATCTAGGTGACCAACATCTTCCTTCCTCCACAGCAGCCCTCCTGCAGTCTCCCACTGAAGTGATTTCTCCTCAGCATAATGCCTGTCCCTCCCCAACAGATGGACTGAATTCTTCCACATCTTTGGACACGTGGTGCTACTCTGCTCTCCCTTCCCTAGGAAAAATGTTCCATGTGGAAGGGATTTCCCTTCAGCTCATTTGGAGGCCATAGTGTCTGGCAGCACTGCCTCAAATCACTTGCCTCAGCATAGCCACCACAGACAAAATGATCCCCATCATAAAGACACTCTGAAAGCAGGTTACCATGCCAGTGCCTTGGCAATATCCAATCTCTGGGTAGAGCCAGGCAAGTCCCCGTAGTATCCTGCGTAGCCGTGGCACCCCGATACTGTTCATGTTGGAGAAGCAGGCGTTGCTGGGCATCGTGCGGAGCAAGTCCTTTTCAATCTGCGAGACAGCCATGAGCAAGGACAGGGTCAGCTAGCAGCATCTGAACAATTGCCTTCTGCTCTCTGCACTTCCCCATGGCCTCTTGCCTCAGGGAACTCTGCGTCCCTACACTCATGCGTAAGTCCTTAGGCACCAAAGAAGATGGCCCTGTCCAAGCACCTGCGGTCAGTTTAACAGCCTTCACTGACATGTGGGAAAATGCCAGTGCAGACGGTGACTTGGTGTCTCCCAAGAAATACTTGCCTAAACTCAGTCCCTGGCTTCACCACTGAGAATAGCAGGCATACTGGTTGGGAATTTCATCTGCTTGGATTTCAAGCAATGCTTCCCAACAAACCTATCCCAGAAAGAAACCAACAACCTGGCCACATCTGTGACAGGGGACTTGGAGGTGAACAGCCCACAGATCTCTCCACTGTTTTTCCTCCTTCCAACCATTTTGAACCTAGCTTCTTAGTGAGAGGTGAACATGTGCAGATCTCAGTTTCTTTTGCCATGGCCTTTGCCTTCTCCCAAAAAAGGAGAGGTCAGAGGAAGAAGGAAAAACCCTGTAACAGTCGTCTTGGTGTTCAGAGACTTTGTAATTGAGGGAACAAAGACAGTCCCTGGAAGCAGCTGCCACTACCTCAACAGAGGTACATCCGTCAGCCTTTCACCCTTTACTTCCCTCAGTGAGTATCAGGATGCTTGCTAAGATGCAACTGCAGCACTGTTTTCTAGCCTGCAGGTAGCATGGGTCCAACCCCTTCCCGGCTGTCCTAGGAAGGAGCAGAGCTGCACAGTTGCCTATTCCAACAAAACAAAGGAGAAATATGCCCAACAGGATTAAGCCTTAGCAGGACTCAACCACACATGTCCTCTCAACTGTCCCTGCTGCAGGTGTTAGACAGACACCCCTTCCTCCTCACGCAGCAAATCTTGCCCTTCTCCCCACTCCCGTGTGCCCAGTCAGCACTAGGCAGTATCTCCTACCTGTTTGGCAGCAATGGTTTCATCATTAGAGCTGTTTTTCACAATATCCCGATATGACATCTCTGAATTCCTCTTCTTCTGCAAGGCCCCCGACAGGCGCATCCACAGCTGGGGGGACAGGGTGAACAGAGATAGGAAGAGTCACTAAGACAGCCACAGAAAGCCATAATCTGGCACCCTTTCAACCAACAGAAAGTAGTCTTGCTCCACTGAATCTTACTCCAGGCAGGAGAGCCCGCCCAGGACAGGCAGCACTCTCACCTGTGGCCTCATGCTGTGAGGGATGCCAGCTAGCACCAGGGAGCGCAGTTTGTCCGAATGCGGTAGGGTGACCTCAATTTTGTCCCAGGTGAGGTCACCCACGTCATGGTTGTGCGTGAATTCCAGATGAGCCTGCCACTTGAGTCTCTGCTGTGGCTCCTCCGTCAGTGGGACCCCCAGAAGCTTGCTGGAGTTTGGCTCAGCACCATCTGCCTCAGCAATGGGAAGAGAATGAAATGGAGACAAGTGAGAGAGGGAACAGGAGAGGGAACAAACATAGGGCAGGGTGGGGAGTAGGAAGGCCATCTGAAGAAAGCACATTAAAAACATTCACATCTTCCAGCCAGAGCACGGAAAGGCAAAGCTTGGTTTCTGTCTTCTCCATGCAGCAAATTTTATGGTCATAAGCAAAAGGCACTGGGGCCTTGAGAACTAAGAAGCTGTTGGCAGGCTTCTAGTCTCTACTTACTCATGATTTAGAGCAGAGTGTGGCTGGAATTAAACAAGACCCCAGCAGCAGTCATCCTGCTGGGTTTTGTAAGGATCTGTAAATCAGGCTGGTAAAAGCATAGCAAGCCTCAGCGGTGGCAAGCAGAAGCTGTATGCTCATGCAAGTAATGAGGTGCAAAATGTTAACTTTGGGGATATTTAATCACCAAAAAAGCTTTAATAAGGACACTTCCAAATTCACAATGAGAGAGCACCTTAACCTGAGGCTGGCTTTCTAAAATAGATACTTTAGCACAAGTACAGGTTTGACGTAAGGCACTCTATCCTTCATCATATAACACATCCCAACAATGCAGTCCAAATCTTTCTGCTGATTTTATAATGCACAAGTCTATCAAATGTTTTGGCTGAAGAAAATCGCTGTGTCCTGTCCTCATCTCCGGGTCACTGCTTCAAAGAGGATCCTCTATGACTCAAGGTGCCTCAGGGCACATATGCAAACAACTTCTGCCCTTGCACTGTACGGCCTGAGCCCTGGAAACATCTTCTCAGACCACACAGAGCAATTACTACGTCCCCCACTCCTTTCTCTTCCTCTTTGCAAAGGCAGCCCGCTGTTGTAGTTCAATGCCCAGTTGCAATAGCTCTCCACACCTCCTTCTATTTGGTCGCCTGCCTCTATATCTTGCAGAAAAACTAGGATGTGGGTTCTGCCCCTACAATTTGCCCTACACTTTGCCAAGCTGCTGGGATGGGTAGAACACATACTGCTGCCACTCACTTTGGCCATGAGTTTTTCAACAGACAGCACGTGTCACTGTGCCTGCTATCTGTGCTTACAGTGCTACTGAACATGACAGAGACCCCACTGTCAACTGGAAAATTTGCCCTTCCCCAGCTGCTAATGGAAATGGTAACTTCCTCTTAACTTTTCTCTCTCTTACCCATGGCACAAGCATAAGAGGATGGAAATGACTGCTGCATAGTCTATGCTCCAGACTCCCATAAGGTCAGCATGTCTAATGCACTTGATAACAATGGTAGGATACAGAAAGATGACAGGACGAGACCTAGCACAGAATGGTTGCAAAATCACCCTGCCATACTTGGAAGCATGGGAAGGGCTGGATGCAGGACACAATGGGAGGGGGAGGGATGGGACTGGCTTTACCTTCCTTATCAACTCGGAAACCGAATTCATCATAGTGGAACTCTGGCTGCTCAATGGATTCTTCTTTCTGGGAGACGTGAGGAAGGAGAACAGACACTTTCACCAGTTCAGCACTGAACAACTGCACAGAGACATGTGGATATTGCCCCATCCCACCATTGTTCACACTGTGCCCTCTGAGCAACTAGACTCCTTGCCCTTTTATTTTCAATGCCTCCCACCACAATTCCCAGCTGGGGAGCTGTTGCATGCCATTCCCATTTAGACTTCTCCATGGAAGTTGTGAAGCCCTGCCTTCACACCTGCACAGATTTTCCCAGCAAGCCTTTTTGCAGCAGGGCTTGAGCACAGCATCGTATCAGGATCAGAACTTCCCACCTGGAGAGGCATGCAGCCCTCCTCATGGAGGAGGAATCCACACACACCAGCTAAAGTGGTGTCTACTGTCTGCACCTCTAATACACAGCAGTCCTCTGTTACGTCTGCATACACACTGCAAATTCATCTCCCTGCATTGCTCCATCTCCTGCCTGTTGCCTTCAGATTTCTCTGAAAGGTAGCAGGCAAAACTGGGATTTGCACCTGTGAAGCAAACCCAAATTGTAGGCCAAAGGCAAGTAAGGTCCCTGACCCAAATCTCAACTTTCCTCATCTGTGCTCGTGGTTGGCATTGGGGTGTACACACTGGAGGTTACAATCAGGCTTTTGTAAGGAGTGCAAGCCTACAGATACCTCCCCTTCCCTGCAAGCCCACCTGCCCTTCCTGTGAGGTCTCACAAGCATTGCACCCTGGCAGCGCCCAAGAAGCATGCTTCTAGCATAGCTCCACAATAAGTTTCAAACTGCGTCACTGGGCTTAGCTGCCTTCAGCAAACACTGCTGCGGGTAAGTTACTAAATTCCATGTCTGCTTCCTTCCTTCCTGCTCTGCCCACCCGGTGACAAGTCTTGAGGCTAGCATTTCCTGCCATGCACAAGCCATCCAGAGTAGCTTGATGGTGACAGAGACTCCCTGAGGGTGTCAACATTTTTACAGTGGAGCAATAGTTGCAAAACAGCAGGGCAATAATTCACACAAGTTTCTTTGTGCTCTGCAAGATCCTCTTGCAAGAGCCAGGATGCAGCCGCAAAACACATGAAGTTTAAGCAGCAAACAAGCATCCACAACCAAACTACTGGAAGAAGGGTCCATCTCTCCCTCCTTTTCCCTGTGGCTTTCAGAGACCACCAGAAATCACCAAGGTCACTTTACTTCTGTGCAAAGCCAGAGAACACCCCCTCCCTGCCCCACACCGTACCTGTATGTATTTTGCCAGGATCTCCTGAGGCCAAATGCTGGGAGTGAGTGCCGAGAAGGGACCCCCAGCAGAGGGAGTGTGATGGCCTAAACAGAAAGAGATCAACATATAGCAGTGAAAACCTGGAAGGACTCCCTTGGAAGACGCACACTCGATACAGACTGTTCCAGCAAGAGAAGGACTCTCTCAGCTGTTTGTCGCTACTGCCGCTCTAGACATTGAGACAGCTCCCACTTCACCAAGGAAGCAAGTAATTTCAGATGGTTTTGTCCCTTATCATCAAGCAACAGAAGCAGAAAGGCCAAACGGAGTTCCCTCTAAGAAAGAGACTTTTCCCTAGGGAAGAGAAATAGTTCCATAGCATCATGTGATCTTTTCTCTGCTTGGAAAAGCTGTGCGGTCAGTGCCAAGCCAGGGGAACCATTACCAAAAAAATTATTACGGAGAAGTAAACCCGTCCTACAGAGTCACTGACCCCAGCACCAGCAGCACTCCACAGATCCCTGAAATTTTGTCAGCAGGCACCAAAATGGGAAATCAGAGCCCTCAGCAAGACGCTCCCTTTGCTGCAGAAGGGGTGGGACACTTCTGCCCCTCCCTGCAAGGTTGTCAGACCACGCATAAAGAGCTGCAGCAACTGAAGTATGCTTATCATCATGGCCTTTTGTGTTCAAGGTAAGCGCCTTCCCAGTCTCAGGGAGTGTCCCACTGAACAGCTTCCTTTGTAATAATAGCAGATGTCAAGTTTTGCTATTGAAGCAGATAAGCACATCCCAGGCCTTCCACTGTGCACATCAGCGACAAAAAAGGTTTACTTGGCTTTGAAGTATAGTCTCCCTCAGGGTTATATGCCCTGAAATAACCAGCTGGACTGGGAAGGAAGGTGTACACAAAAATATGGGGTGGGAGAGTAGGCCACTGTAAGAGGGACATGCTGGAGGAGACCTAGTTTTAGTAAAGCTTGTATCTCAGTAGCTCACAGTTGAACTCCAGTAATTCTTCAGCCTTCTGCCTGCCCTAGAGTTACCATTTTACAGCAAAAATCTCTCAAGCCACCTACTTTGGCGCAAATCTTAGGAAGAGAACAGAACCAAGCAAATCTTATGAAAAATGGGGAAGGCAGACTACATTTTAACCTCCTTCTTCCTCTGCATTCAATAGCTTCTGCAGGCTTCAGCACAGGGTAAAAGAAGGAACTGATTTCACCCTGAGTGAAAAAGCAGCTGGGTCACAAAGAGAGGGGCAGTCTCTTCTCCCCCAATTCGACCAGACAGCATGTTAATGTAGAGAATGGCTCTTGGAACTGGTAACTTTCTTTTACTAAGTTGCAGCTGAAGAAAGAACAAGCAACCAAACAAGAAGGTACTGTGCCCATTTTTGTCTGCTCACCTGACATTGCGCTAGGTAAGGCTGAGTAGCAAAGGCTGTCAGCAGATCCAGAAATGCTTGTTCTCAGAGGTGAGAGGTCACTATCCTGTTATAAAAAGGAAAAAAACAAACAAACAAATGGTGATGAGATAATTCAATTAGCATCTAAGAACATGGTGGGGGACAGACAGACCTCTCACGCACAACTTCTCCACAGGAAAATTAAATCCCTTAGTTTTTAAGTTCCCCACAGGAAAATTAAATTCCAGAGACTGGAATTTCCTCTTGGTTTCATACCTACCCATCAGCTAGAAAGAGCACACTGTAATTTACCAAATTCCCTGTGACAGTAACAGCATTGCTGATTGAAAAAACGTCAAAAATCAAGTCAACTTTCATCACCTTTTCCATCACATATTGTGAGTGAAATTTAATTGTGAATACTAAAAAAAACACATCATACATCATCATTCTCTGAATACACTGTCCATGGAGAAGGGACTGGAATGGTGAAAAGGGTATAAGGGGGTATCATTAGATGCAGTAAGCCTGAAAGAGATTTTAGGGGTAGCATCACAAGAGCAAAGTGTGTTTGGCTGTGGAATACAGCTCCCTGAAGGGAGCTGGGAAAGTTTCTGACAAGGATTTTCTGTGATGAACTAGACCAGGATATGGACAACACGCAATCGAGTACTTCTGCAATGAGCCAGGAGCCAGGCTCCTCTAAACTACATCTGGTGATAGAGCTCAGATGATGAAAGAGCCCACATAGCTCCCCTCCTTACTTTCCTGATACTAGTTCACAGCAGACTTTTATAGGGGTTTTCCAGGACAACAGTGGAATAGTTCAGTAATCAGAGAGAGGTATTTTTGACTTTTAAGATTAACCTTATAACTGTGGGTGGGAGACAGCAAGAGCCACCTCTAGCAAGCAGATAAAGCCAGTGCTGGGATATATCAGTCATTTGCACTTACTTGGGAAAGAACCTGGGAGAAACTAACATTTGCATGTCTGGAATGGGTTTTCCAGCTTCCCCTTTTCAGTAGAGCTACTTACGACTGCAAATCACTAAAAGAAGGAACCTCAGGGATTCATCCAGCAGGCCCTGTCCAAGTTGTTTAGAATGCTCAATAGTACAAGGTTATATGGCCTTTGCATCTCAGTGAGCTTTCCAGTGAGCACTTGCAGCCTGGAAGTCGCTTTCTACAGCAGTCCAAGAGAAGCAGCTGTAAAACACTGCAAAAGCATAAAAAGCATCTGTGTCTGAGAACACAAATGATAAGGCTTCTTCCTCCCAGATTTAAACAGTTCTCTGCATGAGAAAGGCTGGCATGGAAGAACAGACACTCTGATCTTCTGATACCAACTCTCAAAGCAAAAAGAATAAAAAAAAACCAAAAACAAAACCAAGAAAAAGTTCAGCTTTTGTTTCTGAGAAGTAACATTGCCCACACAATGGCCAGTCGCTTACCCATGAGCTCTTCTATCCTTCCCATCACTCTAGCCCCACTTGTTCTCTTAGCACCAACTCTTCCCTTAGTAGCTGAAGACATAACAAGAATTACAAAATGAGCACCTGCACACTCATGTTACATGGGAACGCACACAGCATGCACACCAAGCAAGTAAATCTGCTGACAATACTTATTGCCCTTTCAACATCACTGTGAATCTATTTTGATGCTTTTTTTTTTCAGGTTTATCACTGCCCTGTGACTACAGCTGCTCTGTTCCTGAGCCTGCAATATGTCCTTCTCCCCTGCCCTCTCTCAGCGCAGCTAACCCAGTTAACCAATGACTTTTATTAGGAACACAGTCACTGTTTCAGCCACGGGGTATGTCTGCCATGCTTCTTGTTACCTGTGCTCTGAATCCGTGCTCAGTGCCTCAAGCTTGTGAGTAGGGATCCCCCTCGGTCATTATTAACCTTCATCGCTGGCGCAATCACTGCTGAACAAATCTGCTACGGAGGAGCTGGGCCAGTGTGTTAGGCACGTAGATGAGAAAACACCCCACAATAAGGGAATTAACCACGGTGCTCGGGAAGCAGGGCAGGAAAAAGAAGCAAAAGTCCCTCCTTGTCCCAGGACAGGTGTAGCAGAAGGGAACACCTCCCCTTGTCCACGTCATTGCATGCTGGCCTCTGCCTTGCTGAAGATCACTCCCCTGCCTGCCCTCCCGTCCCTGGCATTAGATCACTGAACTTGGTGGGCAGGTTTTTCCTGCCCCTGGTTCCTATAGAAACCTTCCTGGAAGCACCCATCTGGGTCCGGGCCCAGAGAGAGCAGGAAAGGCTCACCTTGCTGCTGGCACTGGGGTGTGCAGAGGGCAGGGTGGGGAGTGTGAATCACACCAAGAGAAGGCTCCTGCTGCGGCACAAGGAGGCGGTGCACTGGGGACTGCCCATGGAGCCAGGTGTCTCCAAGAGAAGGTGCCGAGGCCGCTACGTCAGCCATGTAGGTCTTCATCACCCTGCTTTTTCCCCACTCCCACTCTGCCTCCAGTAAAGCATTATAGGAACCAGGCACCACCCAGTGCAAGCCAGGAGGAGGAGGATACCTGGCATATGGGATCCTTTGACTGAGGGATATAAACCTAAAGCAACTCTCAAACTCTCCTAGCCAGGAGACAGCAAAAGGGGTTCCCATGAAGCCTGTGAAATTGCATGCATGAATTTGCTACAGCTAACTTAGCTGTGTTATTTGCATAGTACACACTTTCGAAAACAAGCAACAGTAAGGGATACAAAGGATAAAACGCATCAGATCCAACTAATATTAATGGCAACTCCCAAATCCTCAGAACTCTAAAATTAAAAACAGTTTTCACCCATGCATTAAGAAGCATCTTCCATGTTTAAAGGCAATTTAAGTTTCCTATACAAAGCAATTTTGGTCACCCAACAGGTAGTCTTCACACTTTGGAAGAAATGCATTTTTTGTTGAAATGCATTTTTTGTTAAAATGCAAATGGTACCTGTTATTTGCAGCTTTACTTTTTGAGTTCAGACTCTAAACCAAATCACACCACCATTGATTCCAGCCTGTGAGAAGACAGCTACAATGACAGTGTGTGTACCTGAAAAAGAAGGCTGCAAGGGAAGCACGCAGTCAGCATCAGGTACAGCTATGTGAAGCACTCCAGCTGCAACACCTTTTTCGGAGTTGCAAATACACACCGGGCAGGATTATATCCAATTAGTTTCCTTTCCAGTGTAGGTGTCCGTTAGAAATTGATGTTTGCAAAGGAGACCTGCAAATTTACTTCCACTTGGCAGTATCAAGCCTCCTCTGGACACACTTGCTCTTCCACACAGCTGTGATATGAGAGATTTCAATTACCTGGCTTCTTGCAAACACCAGATAACAATCTCCTGCTGCGTATGTTATACTTGCTTGGCCTCTTTAGCCACGTGATCTCCACTTAAGCCTGCTGTGGTAGCGCCTGGATGTGCTAGGCATGAAATGACACTGTCGGGAGCCTTTCAGTACGATCTTTATTTTGGGACAGAAACTCCTTCCCAGGAGTGTTCTTCCCCTGCTGATTTTAGCAACAAAAAAAAAAAAAAAAAAAAAAAAAAAACACCAAAAAGCCACCAAAAAAGCAACATATCTCTAGCAGACAGACTCTGCAGAAGACGATCATTTTACAAAGCAATGTTTTTATATGCTGAAAACATTACAACTAGTAACTACGCAGGAGCCATTAGTGAACATCATCAGAAGGACCAGAACAAGCATAACAATTATTTCTAGAATGATTTTCATCCACTGTCATAGGAACAGCGTATGCAACACTTCCTCTGACAGTAAGCTAGGATGGGGAAAACTCTGTTTTCCATTATGCTTAATTTGAACGTGAAGCAACACTGCATGCAGTAAATCCCACTGCCACCTCTGAACTGTCAGCTGGTTTCCGCTGCTCTCTATTCTCTTCCTTTATTAACAGAAAATGTTTTGGAAGAGAGAAAAGCGATTGCAAAGCCACAGTACTCATCCAGAGAACACACACTTAGGTGTAGTTCTAGAAGCCTCTTCCAGCTCAGCTTTTAAAATCCCATGCAGATTGCATCCAATTTAACATTTAGACTGACTCTTCCTCTCTCAGAAATCAGACAAAAATCAGACCCTGCACTGAATCAGGCAGTTAATTTCTGTCCTCTCACACTTGGAAAGCTTTGTTTTCCTAACTAAAATCCTAACTTGCCCAAACAAATGCACAAGGGGAGCTCCCAGCAGGAAGCCCTTTGCCTTCCCTTCCCCCATCGGTTTCTCCTTCATGTCAGGCAAAGCCATATCCCGGAGCTGCAAATGCCATTAGTCCCATGAGTCAATATTTGCTTTGCACATACACACTCAGAAGAAAACTCCAGCTTCACAAACAAGTATGTAAGTAAACAAAGCCGAGCCACACACCTGACCAAGGGGTGGACAAGATGCAAGCAATTTCTGTCCCTCGCACCCTAACATCTTGGCTTTTAAGTGATGCAGAATCCCACACAGATGCTGACACATACCAACTCCTGGTTAAGGAGTCAATATGGTATTGGTGAACCTGGGTCATTCCAGGAACTCTGTTTAAGGCTTAGAAACCATGACCAGCCTCACACTGCTGTGTAAGGATAGACACCCTTAGCTTTCCAGGGCTAAAAGTGTGGTAGCTTGTGCTAGCAACACAGGGAATCAGCAGAGCCATAAGTAAGTTTGGTTCTGTTTTGTTTGTTTTTTTTTTCGTGAGCCACATGGGGGAAGCCTTTGTTACCTCCAGATTTTAGTGGCAAGAACTTCAGCCTTTTCCTGCATAAAGGATCAGCTGTCTGCTTTGGAGCCAGATAAATAAAAGACAGTTCTGCTCTGAAAAGAAAATACATGTTGATATGTAGGATATCTGTGTTCTACATAAGTAGGTGTTGTGTAGGGGTTTTTTTAGAGGCAAGCTTGACACGTTGAACTACGATCAGGAAGTCCAGCTGTGGTCTGTCTGTCCAATGCATAAGCAGTAAGAACCAGGATTCTGCTTTTTCACATCCTTATTTTCAAATTGGACATGAAACTTCCAGACGAAACTGGAAGTTACTTGTTCTGTTCCTTTTGAATAAATGGGAAATGGCTCAGCACCGTCAGCTCCAGTGGGGGGCTCTCTGTCATTACAGCAGGCAGACTTGCTGGACACGGATCAATGCAGGGAGCAGATCTGTTGCATGGAAGTACCTTTTTGTTACATTTCTGCATGGAATTATGTTTCCAATGTGGCCAGGAGTCTACAAGGTGCTTTATGGCAGGAGACACAGAGTTCCAGTTTGTTTTTTGTTGCCTTTGTTATGTGTTGCTCTAATAGTGCCCTGGGGCAGTTGGGAGGAGGCACTTTGCCCTGCCACACTCCTGCAGTCAGTATGTGATCCCAGTTGGTGACTGGGCAGCACTGGAGACCTGGGTGATGCCTCTGCAGTCAGTGACATAACGCTGTCAGCAGCTTGCCATCCTTCCTGCCTGCCCACCTGGCTCTGCAAAGCCCTCACCTTCACTGCTTTCCAGATCTCACTGCTTTCTAGGGCCTGCTGAAGACTTTTGTATCTGATGCACTTTCTCTGCTATGAGAAAGTGGGCTGAGGGCAGCTAACGTCCCCCAACTTTTCACTCCAAGTCATGTGGTAGAAAGCAAGCATGAAGGCTACCACCTCAGCACCTCCCTCCGGCATTTGTAGTGTGTTGCTCAAGTGTCTGCTAAGCATGAACTGCACTGCTGTGGAAAACCTCTTGTTTGCCAAGACCCTTGGGATCAGAGGAGGGGGAGTTTCCCTCTTCCCGGTGCTCCCATTATTTGGCAAGAGGATATGTGATAGGAATATAGAGTGCTCCTCACATCTCACACAGGAGGATTACAATAGATCGAGCACTGGAACAACAGGTTTTTTTTAATCTGCATTGAATGAGGATGGAAAAAAAGGCCAGGAATACAAACTAGCAAGGTGTCCACTCTCACCGCACAGCAAAATTCTCCTTGCTTCTAACACAGAGGGAAGAAGACCCATGCGTGCCAAAAGGCAGGTGTGCAATCGCCCTAGTCTTCAAGGCTTAGGGTAAAAGCGATTCCACATTATTCCTACGCAAATATAATCCAAAGGCTTCTGACTAGTGTCTAAGGGGGCCCCAAACATCTCTTCCGTGAGAGTGAATTTCTGCACAATAAACGCACACTTTCACCCAAATAAGCATGGTGCAGGACTAGGGCACTTCTGCAGAACTCTGCAGAAACTCATTTTCCCCCAAACTCTCCAGAAGTGATTTTTACCTTCTGGTCCATGAACTTCTGCAAGTCTGCAAACTATTTATAAGATGTCTGTGGAAGGTAATAGCAACTGTCCAGTTTCATAAACAGATAGACATAGTTTCATTTGCTATACAGAAGTTTGAAAGAAAATACTTCTGTTAGAGATGCAGGGTTATACCAATCAAAAACAGGTTGAAAGACACTACTGACTGTTATTTAAAGACAGATATTACGATGTTTTTTATATGACACTCCTACCCTGAGCAGTGACAGGCGGTGCCATCTGAGGCTCACTCCATCACCTCCAGAGCCAGCCCTGCAGGTATCCTCCTGGTGAAAGTTTGATTCTTAAGCTGGTCTCATCCTACTGTTCCTAGTGACAAAGGAACAACAGCCTGAAGAATGGCTCTTCCTTGATACGGCCTCTGATGGATCTGCAAAGCTTTAGCTGTCAGGGTTTGCCATTCTCCTGGTGAGGCGCAAGAAAGGCTAGATTCAGGCCACACTCCTGTAGCTCTGCTGTATTACTATTTGCTCTAGTATTAGCAAAAAACTATCAGATTCACCTAGCAGGACTCTAAGCAGGTCTCACTTCATTTGGCTCCAGAAAACGGCTTTTTACGGAAAGTATATCCCACAGCATTCAAGATTTTTCTCCTTCAGGGCTCTGTCTTCCCAGAACTCAACTTTCTGAAGAGGTTAGTAACACCCAAAACACCTCTCAGGACTGTTTGCAAAGCTCTTATCTAGCATGTCATGTTCAACTACTTAGATCTTGCTCCTGCAGAAATTTATAGGCACAGATAACTCAGAGAAAAAAAAGCAAATTACACAACGATCATTAATATTTGTAACAAAACAAGACAACCCCCCTGATATTTCCCATTTCTAGGGATCAGGAAGATTTCTTCTCCAGAACAAAGGGGCTGCCGGGTTATGGACATTTTCTCTCATCTCTGAATCATCAGGTACTTCCCAGCCAAGAAATACTGCACTGACTGGGCAGTGACAACAGTTCTCATAGTCATGCTAATACCAATATGCTATCTTCTTTTCTCCTATCTCATAAAACAAGTGTGTTTTCATTTCTTCTTTTTTTTTTTTTTTTTTTTTTCTTAAGCCAGAAACAGAATTGCTTTGTTACCAATATAACTTGTTGCACTCCAGTATAAAAAAAGCTGAGACTTCCTCAGAGACAAAACAAATGTGGCAGGACAACAACCTCCTCTTCCCTATCTGGTGTCAACAGTCACACAACTGACAAGTGAGATTTTCCCCAATGCTCCCAGATGCTTACCCTGCGTAAGCTTTATGTATTTAAAATCTTGACCATGTGATGAAAGGTGGCACAGAAAGAAGTTTAAACAAGTCTGTGTTGCTGGGAATACAAACGTGAAGTGCCAACACCTCTCCATCTCTTGAGGGACATTTGGGACACCGCACTCATGACATACAATGAAGCTATTTGTCCACCTCATCCCGCTTGACAATTGCAATTATATTCTATCCATTTGAGCTAGGATAGGATCTAGGATAACCAGTGTGATACAGATCACCAACTAGGATCACCATTGATTTAGCTAGAAGAGCTGTAGGACCACATACACCAAAATATAAGGTGCCTTACCTTTATCACTGAAGATAAAGTTGCAATACTCCTTAGGATTTATTTTTTTTAAGTTTTCTTTCCTTCTTATGTTTTGGTGAGAAGTTTGCAAGTAACAGCCAGAAGACAGACATCATCCCAATCATTTCCAAAACAGTTACAGCCTCAAATGCAGTATCACTTGGGAGGGGGCGAACTCACCGATTCCCTTCTTAAAGCATCCTGAATACCAAACATGGTTAGCAGTTTTGCAACACATAAAGCAATTCACTAAGAATGGGACTGAGACTGGTAGCTCATTTCATACAGATCCCTTAACCAATGATCTCTACTGTTACCATGCCATCTCAGGTAAAAGACATTGATTTTTAAAAGCTAAATATTTTGATTATTGCCTATCTTTTAAGATCGTCAAGGTCTTTTAGAACACTCATATTTGCAAAAGTTACCATCTTGCAGGAAAGCAAGCAACAGGTTAAAAGCACAGCAAAGAAGAAAAACCTAAGTGACATTAGTAGAGACCCTGAAATTGGAGAACCATTTCAGTCCTGAGCAGGTGTACAGTACTTCCCTCACCTCGTTAGCTGATGTTAACTCTATCACTCCCTGACCAGCGCACTTCCTCCAGAAATGTGCCCCTCCTCTCTGCTGCCCCTCATGGATTCCCTTCATCCTTCTTCAGAGGAAACGTCACTATGAATGACATCTCACTGAGATCACCAAGACACAATACCAAAACATTATCATAAACAGGAATTAAGAAACGTGGCACCTGTCATTGTAATCTGTTAAATACAGAATTAACATAACTTTATATTAACATGACACAACCAGTCCCCACCTTGACCTCTTTAATTATATGTCATGCTTCTTCTCATACCCTTCCTTCCCTTTTACTTTGTGAATTCTCCAGGGTAGGAATCCAACCTTTGTTTCTGCATAGGGAAAGCCACACACAGAGTGTGTGGATCCGGAAACACATAATGAAATAGATCTTCGTTCCAGTGACTGTTTCTTTCCAGGACTCCACTCCAGACTCTGTAGCAGCTGAAAAACTACTCTAGAATTCAGATTATCCAGCAAGCAACTGTATTCTGATCAACACCTCAGCAAAAGCACAGCAGTGCCCCACTCCTGCTAGGCTGGTAGTTCCTTCTTGAGTGACTTTAAGATCCAGCCCCTCACTACTGAACACCTACTGTTCTTAATTCCAGCAAGACTGCTTCTCTCTCCCATCTATTAGCACTAAAGGATCCTCCGTTTCCTCAAGGCACTTTTACTACTTTATTCCCACCACTCCCCCTGCCCCAAACATCACAGCAAGCCATGCAGAGTAAGGCTGAGACATCACGAAGTAGGAAGCTATGACATCACATAAAAAAACCTACACACCAACACTGAAATCTACTTGTTTAGAAGGAAAGTGCTTGCCTAAATTCAGACATCCCTCAAAAAATTAGGAAGGAAGAAAAGCAGACACAGGGAAGAAAATTTTTCCTGTCCCAGCCTTACCAGCTCTGTGAAGAGACAGCAGCTGTCCCGGAGCCCACAACCACTGTCTGCAAAGAGATTTACATCCGTGTCACGGCGGTTCTTCACTCCCTTGAATTTACATCACTAGGTACAAGGAATTACATTTGTCTCTTGACTTCCTTCTAACATTTATTACAGCTGACAATCACAGGGCCTGCAGTGTGTCTATTTATGCCCACTGCCTAGAGAATACTGCCATATTTCCATCTCTCTTTCGTGACTGTTCCTTCCCCCCAGCCAGACAGGAGACAGACCGTCTCTCCTCTGGGGCACCTCCGAAAAGACGCAGGCGTGAAGGGCAAACGAGGATGGCAGAGCTGGACGGACGAGACCACCTGAGAGTCACAGCCGCGGAGAAGGAGAAAAGGCAGGTTACAGGAGAGGCATATCCCGGGGAGCAGGAGGGAGCAGGGATGGGGTGGGAGGAGAGCAAAACCTGGGGAAGCGGGGAGCAGGCAGAGCACACCCACAGGAAGAACGTGCCCCAACCAACCCGACATCGCCTGACGATGAAGCTGTGCACAACATGAGTCACTTCGCCGGAGCCCAGACCCTGCGTCAGCGCAGCAGGTGAGCAGCAGCCTGCCCAGGGGCTGGGTCCCTTCCCCCCCGCCCCTGCCCGGGAAGGGGCCGGGGAGCGGAGGCCCCCGCCCCACACACAG
>NW_009193937.1:0-43657 GCF_000690835.1 Fulmarus glacialis
CGGCTGGGAAGCGGGGCCCTGGCCCGCCCCATCTGCGTGGGCAGCTCTGGAGCAGCAGCAGGGTGACATCTCCCTGCTCCCGGGGCTATTTGTGCACAACCGTGCTGCTGGGAGCATGAGTCCTGCTTCCCGGCACCCCCGTGCTGCCTGTGGCTGGGCTCTTCACGTCCTGCCGGCAGCACCTCTCAGGGCAGCAGGGCTGGCATCATGCTCCCCTCACTTCCAGGTACCTCACTTGGCCGCAAGGATGCGCGGCGCGTTGCTTCCACCCACCCCACTCTGAACCCCTCTATGTTCTTCTTCAGGGAATGTATGGATTCACCTTCTCCGAGTCCCATTTCCAAACTCCATTCTTTTCTGGGCCGTATTTGCAAATGCCACGTATCTGCCAACTGTAGGATCTCTCTTCCGTTCCCCCCACTATGCTTTTGAATAATGCTGCTTTTGTGGAGTATCATTGCCTTCATCCCCACTTCTAAACATCCCTCATCTGTTGCTGTTAGATTCCCAAGCTGCGTGTTGGAGGCTTGGGAAGTATTGTGACGAAACATATATATTTTCTCATTTTTCCTAGACATATGCTTTTTGGCCAAAAGTATTGGACTACAGGATGGACAAGCATTTGCTCTGATTCAGTTTTGACGTGCTTATCGTTTTATGATCACACTCCCAAACTCTGCTTTTCTGCAGGAAGGCCTTTTACTCAAACTGTATTTTCTAGCACCTGCAAAGAGGGGTGTTTCTACATGAATTGTGTGGTTTTGCTGGGACATTTATATCAAGTCCAGATTCAGACACTTCAGTTCTAATGTTTTCTTCTGTTTTGTGGGGTTTCTCATTTCTGCAAGTAGGACCAGTGTCCTGAAGGCATATCTACATAAACTGCCACCTGCAAAGGGCTGTTGCTTACCTGATGCTACTTGAAGAATACTGCCATGAAATCTTTCTGAAAGCAGCAACTCTGGCATAGTAAGTGTTACTGGTGTGAGGTGTATTAAATCCATGTATTAGCTCTTACCTCTTTACTCAAAAGCAAGTATATTTCTTTTTAAAATCTTTTTTTTTTAAATCTTCAACTATTTTACTAATGTAATGCCTGTGTTTTAATAAAGTTACGTAGCATGTCTTCTAGAAGTGCTTATCGTGAACCAGTTAGGTGGCTCTCTAACTTACGTGGTTGTGCTAAAATCTGGGATCAAACAAGTTCCCTTCTGAGCGCATGGCTTACATAGCAGATGGTTTTCATCTACCGTAGCTTTTCTAGTGATACCTTTAAATTAGTATAGGTCTAAAATGTTGCAAATTTTGTACACCCCAACAATTCCCTGGAAAATCCATTTAGAACAGAAAAGGGAGAGGGGCCAGGCAGGAGGTTACTGAGAGTACCTAGCACGCACTAAGGAATAAACCAAGGAATAAAAAATGGGCTTATTCTTTCTTTTGTTCATTATCTGGCTGGCTGGTCCAGCTCCCCTTGGCCTCTCACTTTGGCCTAACTTTGATTTTTAGGTACAGGCCTGTGGGAATAAGATCACAAAATGCTTGGCTTAGTTTCACTGGAAAAAGGAGGGATTGGGAATTGGATTGGCGGGAGCGGATTTGGAAAATCTGTTCCAGGTATGGTTTTAAACACACACACTCCCCCTTCAAATTGTAAAATTATGATAATTTCAAGTGTAGATGCATTTGTATAGTATGGTCTGTTGCATTTTTTCTTGCTCAGTAATAATGTTTCATGAACACAGAGGAGAAATGGAGTCTGTACTGCGACTGTCATCTAGTTGTTGGTGAACCTATAATCTCGCCACCTTGTTCACTTCAGGCAGAATACCTCAGTTACGTGATGGAAAGCCTTGTGTATTAAGCAGCCAGTACTAATTTAGTGCTTTACCAAAGCTATTGTTACTGGTTTTGTTAGGACAGGACCCACAGCATTCTCAGTCCTTTTTAACTAACGTATAGAGCAAAATTTTCTGTGGTTGGGAGAGCCTAATTCCACTCAGGTTTGGATACTGGAAGTGCAGCTTGGCAAAATGTGTGCACCGCATCCCAAATACAAGTGCACCCTCACGAGTCCTGCTGAGCCACGTGAGTTCCAGTGAAGCTTCCCAGGCTGTTAAAACTTTGCTTCTTTATAGGCCCAGAATAGCGTTATCTAGGTTAAGCTGACTTTCTTAGTGACTGTCGCCTGCAGAAACCCACCTGGGAATCACAAAATAGGTACGTGTCTAAATCTCTTGAGAGGCCTGGTCCAGGAGGTGTGCTCAGATCATGCTTAAATGCACACTGACAGCATGGAGCTTAGCACAAAACGCAGCAGCTGTAGCTGCCGGAAAGTTCAGGGGGAGAGAAGGAAAAAACTGCTACTTTTTTATAAGCAATTTTTCTCGTGAGAGCACTTGCCCTGGAAGTGAGAGACTCAGATTCAATGTTCTCCTCATCAGAGGTGATATAAACTCCCTCCTGCTCGCAAAGCACCCCTAACGACCAGAGTAAAGATAAGGTTGAGGTGGAGGACACCCACCCATCCTGTTCAAGCTTGCCACGGCACAGAAACAGATGCAAATTTCAAAGGGCCAGAGGGGTTATAAACAAGAGGGAGCCTGACACTGTAGCTCAGGGGTAGAGGCATCTCCTGGATGGCAAGAAGCCTGAACGCTGGGCCTGGCCTGGCAGACTCACCCGTTCTTGAGGGTAGGGTTCATCTCACCTTATCTTAGCTATTTAGAGGTTTGGTGTTTCGTCTCTCTATAGTCAGTGGGAAGAGAGAACAAGAGACACCTGCAGAGAGTGATTCATTCTGTGCCTGTTCAACACCTCTCTCCGGATGGAACGAATCTCCTCACTGGGGGCCGTCGCTCCCCATCAATTCTCGGCAGAAGCTAGACAACCAATTTCAACCAGAAGCCTGACTTAGAGATGCCAAGTGAGGTGAATTCCACTGTAGATGACTAATTTTTCTCATTCATCATACCCGATTTTAGCCTTTAAAAATTGGGTATGTAATCAAAGTTAGTCATTTGAGTTCTGTCTATGTACATTTTTCCTTCCGCTGGGAGGCCAGAGATGGATAGCTGGGGTGAAATGTCCTGGGACGATGTGTATCTTTCTCTGAGCCTGTAGAGCCTAAAGGTCATGTGTGCCCCTAGTTTGCACTTGTGAATCCTGGTGCTGGGTGTCTGAAAGTTAAGTGTGGAACTATTAAATGTCATCATACAAACTTCTTTTGTGGCTGGTCTAAGTGACTAGAGGCACTACATAAAATTTTTAAGAGAGGAGCCAGTTGCATAAAAATATGTATAAAAAATGTCTGAAGATATAAAGAGGCTACAACTGGAATTTTCAGAAAGCTGAAACGCTCCTTATTTAAATCAAAGAAAGTTAAGTACTATGGAAAATATCACTAAGTGTATATTGCATTTTATGCACTTGCATACCCAGAAAAATCTGTCTCTAACTTCTAAAACTGGAGATTGGATGCCTTTAAAAATGTTACCTTTAATCCTAGCCCTGAAGACATAAGCATGTAATTCTCGGTTTCAAAAAGCTATAGTTTTTCATTTTTGATAATGTGGAGTAATGCTGAGGTGTACTACAGGATAAATCCCAAATATGTACCTCATTGTTTCATCAAAGATCAGCAAAAGGTCACCCAGCCTTCTTATCAGATTACAGGAGTGCAAGTGTTTTTTTGTGCTGGTCTAAGTTTGGTACACATACATTCTTTGCAAATGGATGATTGCCGGAAAAGACAAGCTATGTGTTTTTATAATTTAACATTTGTCAAAGGCCGTCAAAGGGTTACGTCCAGTCATTTTGCAAAATGTGGATTGTAGAGGCAGTGGTGGACAATAAGTGTCCAGTTTGGCGAAATTAAAGTCATATGTTCTCCTGATGGGTTTGCTACAAATACAGTTGGAGATGATTCCACAACATTGCTTATGTCAATCGCTCCATAAGGCTGAATGCCTTCAACTATTACAAAACACATGCTTGAGAAACCCTTCTACGTCTTTTATCAAAATACTGAAACTATATGTGCACCAAGATGTTTAAATTTGGCAACGTAAAAGTAATTGGGAATGGACTCAAAATTAAATTACTTAAGGCCTCAAGCTATTTTTTCTAGCAGAGACAGGAGGTCTGATAACATTAAAAGGATGTGCACACTTCTTAGAATATTTTGGGCCAGAACGAAACAGCTGGTTTATACCTAGCTGAGGATCTCAGTTGTTCTCCTTTGAACAGTCAGAATTTGGACTTTGCAGTTTCTTAATTTCCTGCCTTCTCACTCTGTTTTGTTTTCACTTCAGTGGCAATAGTTTTGTGCTCCTTACTCTCTTTCACAGCTCTACAGGTCTCTTGGCTCTGGAGATGGGATTCACCTCACTTGACTTAAGGCATGTGTCTGGTTGATGTCTACATCTAAGGCTGTCTTTCAAGACTCCGTTTACAGACAATTGAGAAAGTCATTGCTTCTGTGGTGACTGACTTCTTCCTAATGCAGAAGTCTAAAAGACTCTAACTCTACCCTGATACCCCCTTGACTTCTGAGTCCAGCTGTCATTAGCCCAGCCAGCATATGGTTTAACTAGACACCCTGGTCTTGATGTGGATGGTCTATGCCAGTGTCGGTTCTCAGACTTTCTTGACAATTCTCCAAATTTTTTTTTGTGTGATTGTGACACATTTTAATTGAAACACTTGACAGCAGCGAGAAAATGAGCAGTGACTAATATACTTTCACCAAGAACAAGTTCTTGCTGTGATCTTGTGGAGTACTGGGGATTTACAGGCCACATTGTGTAACCTCTAGGCTAGATGCTTGTAAGCTTTGTGCATTTCTGTACTGTAGTTCAGCCTGTTGTTAGCTGTGGTAATCTTCGATTGCAGGACTGCTTATTCGTTTGTGGCATAGATGGGACTTACATAGTGAGGGAGGTTGCTTTCTGTGGGAGCCCTGCCTCAGTTATTGTAGAAGGTATGCAAAGGGTTGTGAAAGAGGCAAGACGCTCCCACAAAACAGCTGAATTCTGCTGTGGAGGACTTAATTCAATCCATGCCTCTGCCACAGAGTTTTTTGTGAGATGATGGACAAGTCATTTAAAGCAGACTTTTGTCAGGAGACTGTTTACCACATGGGAAGTCAATGGGAGTTGTTCCTAAATATCTAAAAATGCCAAGCACTGTGAAGTTAACAGGTCCCATCTATCACAAGCTTGGCAGCCAGAACTAGAGTTATTAACCAGTACATTTTCTGGTCAGCTGCTTCACAAATGACCATTAGTTTAAAGTTAACAGCTTATAATTTTTTTTTTTTTCCTTGAAAAGGGAATATCCCTTTTGAGGGTAGGACAGAGTATATTCTAGTAAGTGTGGGAAATGATTCTGGGTGGCAGAAATTCATTGTAATAAGGGACATTCCAGTCTCCTTTCCAGAAAGCTTTTCAGGGCCCATAGGTTGCTTTTAGCTCTTGCTCTCCAGCTGGGAACTCGCAAGGTGGTGCAGAGCCAGTAAGGTGACTGTCAAGGACCAGATGATGCTGATGGAGAGGGGGAGTAGAAAGACAATGCTGGGTTGGTTGGCTTGAGCATGATGGGGCTGGAGGACCAGAGAAAGAACCAGTCACAGCTGGATGAGGACTTGGGGCTGGAACAAGGAAGTCTAAGGATTAAAGGGGAACAGGGGAGAAGGAGAATTCAAGTTTCAGATCTCTATTCATTGCTTTAGGTTTCTTTATTTGAAATGACAAGCCAAAATAAGCAACACTATCCAGAAAGTGAATGCTTCTGAAGAAGTTTCCTGTATTTCTGTCTCCTGTTACAGACAGGACAACTTGTGAAGTAAACTGTGGTGATTTTCGCCCTAGCTAGATCAATTTCCTAGCTTGTGGGAGACACAGATTCAAGACTGGTCTGATAAGGTCCTTATAACCCTCACATAAGAGACACTCCAGAAGTGGTGATTTGGGACATTCACCTGGTGCAATGGAAATTTTGAGTTGCAGCCTGAACTGGGAAGAATAGGATACGAAGCCTTGGTTTTTGACAGGCCTTTTAAACATCAGACCACTTCTCTGAGAACTTCCTGAGAAAATATTCAGGAGAATACTCTTGGCTTTCTTCTGAAGCATGATAGTAAGACTGCTGAAATCATCAAAAGTTTCACAAGATGGGAAAAATAATTCTTCTTCTATTTACTCAGTATCATCTGGGGTACAGGATCTTTCCGTAGGATCCACCATCACTTTGAAGACATATCTGATGATAAAATTCTGATGAATATTTGGGGGTATTTGACTATGTTTGCAGCAATTGTTTAGTACAGAGTGGCCATGTTCTGCTTCAATGATTTTGGCTTTTTTATGTGAGCTTCTGCTTTTTTTTCAATAGTGTTTGTATAGATTCTATCAAGGAAAAATAAATGTCATGGGAAAGTTTTAGGTAATTTTTTTGTTGTCTGGGTGTTCTTTGCTGTGATGCAGATGCTCCTCTTTTAAACCTGGCAAAGGCATTGCCATTTGGAGAGATGATACTCTCTGCTCTGTACTGAGAGCAGCAACACACCTCGCAGATTGTCTTAGGGACCAATCTGCAGTATGCCAATTGCTCTCTTTTCTGCTATTTTGGTAGTGTTTTGTGGAGTTAAGTGCATGTGTATAAGCTGCAAATGTACATTCCTGTATAGAATAAGCAGGCTGTCTGCGTGGATCAGCTGTTACGGGGGTGGCCGTGGGTAAGACATGAAACAGGCCGTGGAAACTCCTTTGATGGAGATTCAGTAGTCTTGATGCTTTACGCACGTGGGGCCTGATGCAAAGCCAGTGAAACCCAGGAAGACTCTCCCTGTCAGCTTCACAGCTTTGGATCCAGCTTCAGGTGTGTTTGTGAATGTATATGAGGGATTTAGTTGGTATTTGGCTAGTATAGCAGTTGCCTGTGGCAGTGGAGAGGGAATTTGTTTCATTGCTATGGGTTGGCAAGTGAATTTTGTCTGAAGCTTTCCACTTGCACGTAGCCAGCCTGCTCAGGTTCTAAATAGATTCTGCCCTCAGACTGTAAAGAACAAGCTAATCACTTTATGTTATGTACTTGAGAGCTAAATTATTTTAAAAGTCTGAAATTAGCAGATGAGGAGGAATTTATTTGCCAAATACATTCAGAAGCAGCTTGGGAAACCTGTCAGAGCCCAGCTTTAACTGCTTAAGTAGTGGCTGTTCGACCTAATAGCTCTCGAGCATACTTACAGTATGAGGGAGACCAACACAAAATCCCAGGATGCATGAGATTTTCTTCCAGACAACAAAAAATGCCATCAATTCACAAACCAGATAGTTGAAGAGGAAAACCTGCACCTACAGCCACTAACCTCACATTACATCCTCTGTGCTCCAGGCAAAAAAGAACTTTGCTCTTTTTTCGGACTCTCTTTATCCATTCTTTCCAGCTCTATTAACTTAGCGCATTGCTGAACATGACCTTTGCTCTGCAAGCGATGCCGGCCTTTACCATGCGTTAGTCCTTTTCCCACCCAGATATCTTCATGCTTTCCTGCATCCTATCCTCCATGAGTGGAACAAAGGTCTGGAAAATTCTCTCCAGCTGTTCTCCTTCAAATCACTCCTTAAGATGCACTTCGACCCTGATGCCTATGGGGCATTGCTGATAATAGCTAGGCAGAGTGGAAGTTAAATTGTTTTCCAGGCAGCCTATGTGAAAACACGTTCACGTGATTTCTACTGTGGTTTTACTATCAACCCTTTTCCTGCTGGGGAGGACAAGGCCATAATGCCCTTTTAGTAATCACCAGCTGTCATTGGAAGCTGACAAAGATAAGAGCAGCTCTCAGCTCTGCTGCTTGTTACCTTCCCTCTCCTTCAGTCACAACTCTACCAGTTGCTTTTTAGCCACCATGCTTCTTTCATTCTTCATGACTCGCACATCTGTGAATTTAGCTCTCTTGCCTCCGTGAGGGACTGATGCAGAGTTCACCCTTTCAGAATATGTTAACGCATCTTGGCTCCAAGCATCAAAGGTCCGTTTTTGGGGGGGTGGCTTTCTTGCACATGGAGCCACAGATCTTAACCCTTTGGAGTGGCAGACGGCTTCCTTCCCAGTTGCTATTCCTTGCCTAACTGCGTATGGAAGGGGCAGGCATCCTGGCTAATCAGAGCTTCAGACAGGCAGTTCTTCAAATTGTTTTAGGGCTTTTAATTAAAGCTGTAGGCTCCAGCATCATGTGGCAGAGAGCCAGTATCGGTCATCTGACAATAGCCGTCACCATCTACCAACAATAAGGGAATTCCTCGGCGTATGCTCCGGAGGCTTCTGAAATGCTGTGAACGGGTGAGATTGCTGTTTGCAAAGCACCCTGCAACATTCAGCCTTGCAGGTCTGCTGATTTTTAAATTATATAAACAAAACCCTGTAAGCCCCACATAGCACAAAGATACTGACTTCTGTTTATACTGTCCGGATCACAGATGCTGAGCATGAATGCATGAACAGTCCTTTTGTATGGTGTTTGACACTTTCTGCGGCTGTCTGCACTGTTTTTTAATATACAGAATCCCTGATTCTCCACTGCCTTGCACCCTGTCTATTCATTCTCACCCCTGTGAAGTGAGGGTAAAACACTATCAAAACAAAATGGTATCATTTTGCATGTTTTCCACTCAGTTTGTACAGGTGTAAATGACTACAGAAAGAACGGGGCAGAGCAGAACCTGACCCGCAGTCTGTCTCTCAGTGCGTCAGGGGTCTTGAAGTGGGGGGATGACAGAACAAACACAAGCTGTTACCTTGCCGTTTTTGCTAATGTTTTAAAATCAGGCAGCTTGCGAGGATGACAGATGCAAAAGTCAGGCAGTACTTAGTTCTTGTAGTCCTCACGTGATGTCTTCTCCTAGAGCAATAAAAGTGTTACCCGTGGCATGGATAGGTGCTTATGATAGCTGGTATGGGGGCAGAGTTATCAATGAGAGTTGTCTTCCTGAGTTGTTTAGCTGTTACATTTAGTACTGGAGAAAGAAAAAACCTTTGTTCTTTCTGCTGTTTTTTACCTTACTTTAGCTTTTATAAACCATTGTAATGGAGAGTGAGCTCTTCAAGCTGTGTTAAACCTGCTGCTTTGAGCAGCACTCAATTTTTTTAATTTTTTTTTTTTTTTGTCATTACAGCAACAGAAGACTCTACTCATTCTAACTCATTTTCAATCGTCCTTTAATACTGCCTGACACAGCTCTGCAAGTAAGCACCCAAGCCTTCTTCCAAAAAACGGTAGCTCTTTCCCCTTCCCATCTTTCTCTTTGCACAAAGCCCAGCTCTCTGACACCTTCCTTACTTTCCTGAACAGCACATTAGACCGTCCTAGCCCAAGTGCCTGTTTTTAACAGGGGACAGAATTTAAGTCTATTTATGACTCGTTGATAAGATATCTCTATTACCCCTTCGTCGGATGTCCTTCATAAATATATATCCTGTCTACTCTAGGCCTCAGACTGCCCCAGCTTTCTCTTTGCTCATACGATTTTTTTACTTCCAGAAATCCTGTCCAGTTACCCCTTCAGCTGAGGCCGTTACTCGGAATGCTCGTTTCAGGCTGCCTATGTGCTTTTTTATCACCTTAGTGGTTCCTGCAGGTAGGAGGTAAATCTTCAAGAGAAGGGCCTTGTCTCTGCAGTGTCTTCTGTCGTCAGTGGGTTAGCACTGCTCTCTGCCCTACTTCCGATAACCTTCCAGATGTTGCATAGTGCTGTTTTTAAGCATATTCTTTACAAGGGAGGATAAGAAAGTCAGCAGATATTGTGGCCACAAAATAGAAAGTAATAGAGATACAATACACTTCACCATTAATGCAAGAAAAAAAATGTTGGATTGCACCAAAAAAATCCACCTTCCCTTAAAAAAAAAAAAATTCAGAGCTCTATATAGATAAATACTGACAAGATCTGAATTGAACACGTTACATAAGCTGTTGTAGTAGGTAGGAATAATGGGCAGAAGTTAAAGTCTCTTTTGAAATCAGAACAGTAAATATTTTTGCTTATCTTCAATTGAAATCTCAACCTTACCATTGCATTAACATATCCACTCATTTTTAGAAACTATGTGAATTTTCATGACTCATTTGAGTGCTCTGTAACTATTTGTATGCAAATGTGACTCATTAAACATTCTCACAGTCATACACTTTCCCCTCCCATTGGAGTTCATGCACAAACAGCAGTGGTGGTGTTTCTTCTCCTTACAAACCATACCTTTCCTAAACAAAATCTTGAGCCTTTTTCACATTTATGATAACATTTGAAGAAATACTTGTGTCTATAATTTCAGAGTTGCTTTAAAATGGAAGGACTCAAAAACAGAAATAAAAAAGCATTTTGTATCAAAAAGCATTTTTGTTAAAATGCTGTGTTCTCTAAATTTGAGAGGTTTGAAAAGGACTACGTGTTTTCTCCTAACTTTCAGAAAAAAATGTAAGTTCTGGCCTAAGAACAAGCATGAGAAAGTTCAGCTGAAAGGTAATGTATCCATCAATGCATGCAGAGACTTAGAATGAAATTGCCATCTCAACCATAGCTAGAACAAACACAGCTGATGAATAAATGTATATTGGCTAGAATAAATGCAAAGTGTCATGCCAGATGTGGACAGTGCAGAATGCAGAAAGGCAGTAAACTGAGTAAACATCAAATGAAGGATTAGCCTTAATTGTGAGGAATCAATTCCAATGAGAAACAGAACTGGGGATCTCTTTTGCCCAAAAGCAGTTGAGGTACCTTTCTAGCTAGAAGAGAAGCTGCCTGATCTGTCACAGCTTTCCCATTTGAGGCTTGTCAGCAACAACCTGCTGCATATAACATACAGTTCACAGGCTGCCTTTACTGCTGAATATCTCTGGCAGGGTTGTAGGCTTTACAGCCCAGCAAATTTGTTTTGCAGCTTTTGTCTGATTTTCCTCCATAAACATCCATGAGACTTTCTGCAGCACCATCCCCTGCAATGCAATCATACAGGGTGTCTCTTTGTCAGTGGTAGGAAGTATGTTTTTATATTTCAGTATCTCACAAAGTCCAAATGACTATAATGGAGTCTTCCAGAGTTACTTGTTCAGAAGCAATGTTTTCGGAGTTCAGATGAGACACTTCACGCAGATGTGTTGACTCCCTGTGTTTCTGTGCTTCTCAAAGTGTTTAGGCTTTCCAGATTCTTTTAAAAAGATATTTCCAGTCCTTTTTCTACTAAAGCATCCCTTGAAAATATAAAACAATTATAATGGTTAATTGTTAATTCACCCCCCTCAAACCCACCAAAATTATGGTGACTCTTCTGTTGTCTCTCAGAGGTCTAAGGTGTCCCATGAAACTTATTTAGAGAGATTCGCCCTAAAATCTTCTTATATATTTTTGTGTAAGTAAGCATGGGATTTACCTCACAGATTAAGACACCAGCATTCAGAGGCTTGATTTGGTTGCCCACATGTAGAAGTCCAGCAATATTTGAAGTGCTCAAGTCTCCCATCTGGACTCCAGCTGCTGCTCCATACTGGTAAAGAAGTCCCATACGTGGCGTCCCATTCTTGCCAGCCCTGTATGGATTTCTTGGACGCTCAATTGCACCTCAAATGACACCAATTGTAGTCACTGAACATCTAATCAGTACACTCAGAGGAGTCTGCAGGGAGCGTCTTACCAGCTGCCCAAATGTACGTGTCTACTTTTTAGTCAGTTGAATGGCTCTGTAGCCTTTGACCACTAACTCACAAATTGGCACCTACAGATAGACACTAAAATTGTTTCTCTTATTCCAGGAGCTAATTTCCACCCTACATGTCATTTGTTCACTATACCATGCCTTTTTGAAATGTCCTGTGCACCCAGCACAGGGAGAAATTGCTGAACTGAACCAAAGATCTGTTACGTTGGTCTGCAGGCCAGTGCATACCCAGCTGTGCACCCGCTCCTGTGCCGTGTGACACCCTGCTGGTTCTCAAATGTTTTGCTTATTTGGAACTTTTTGTCTGTTTATCTGCTTCTGGTGTTGCTGCCATTAGTAAGCAGCCCTGGCACAGGTACCTGGGCTCTGCTATGGTTGCAGTTAATGTGGCTAAATCAGCTAAATGTAAGTGAACTCAAGTATCTTCTCGTTGACACACCTCTGTTAGCTGGGTGATCAGTTGGAGACCAACTAAGGTTTCTAAGTGACATGAAATTAAGCAAGTTGCAAAAGATGTAAACAAACTGTAAAGAAGAGAAAGTAGGGGCTTGGTACCTGATCCAGCTGCGAGTTCCAGACTGATGCATAACCTGCCAATGTGAAGATCACTGCAGGCTCAGGTCTTATGAAGGAAGCACTCCCTCTTCTCTTAACGACGGCATCGTTAGTAGTGCAGGTATATAGATCTCTTAAATTAATAGCGCAACAGATTGTTCCTGCTGCACTTAACAAGCAGTTCAATATAACAGCCACAAACTAAAATATTTGCAAGTTTGTGAACTTCAAAGCAAACTTTGCTTCTTTCTGAAGAGTCTTACAAACAACTAAGCATATTTTCTCCCACCTCATCTTTAAAGAAATTACAAAAGAATATATACAGCAGGCCTGAAATTCCTGCCAGTCCTTCATCTCAATTTTCTTGGCATATTGGTAAGGAATCTGGACGCTGAAATTTACTGTTAATGAGTACCTCATTTTATGGATGTGTTCTTGTTCTGTGCACTAATGCTTATCTGAACTGTTTGTGCTTTTATAGAAGGCCAAAAAAGACACCTAGAAGATAAACGCTGAAGTAGCCAGTGAAATATTTTACAACTTTGGTTTTTTTTTAGTTTGGAAGGTATGGGTGGTCATTAATTGAGCTAAATTTCTTTATTGATTTATGTATCAGTTGGTTATAATTCTACAAATTATCTGCAATCTTCATTTCAAGGGCTAGGCAGCCACAAGAAAAATAGGTCTCCTGTGGCTTGTGATGGATTAAATGTAGAGGCAGCAAATGTTAGGGAGCTGTTGGTCAATGCAAATAAAAGCTGCAGGTAGTAACTTGATTGGAAACAATGATGTGGATGAAGTGAACCTAAACACAAACGTAAAGTGGAAAGCAAGAATGTAAAGAAGTGGCAAGGACAGCATCTCCAGAATGGAACAGATGAGGGAAGCTGAAAACACTTGCCAAGAGACAAAAAAAAAAAAACCCCAAACCCCACCAGCAACAGGCAGGAAAGATTAAAAGAAATGAGATAAGAAATAGAAATGCTGTACATTTTCTGCTGATTTCCAAGAATCACTAAGTGACTGTTGTTGAAAACTGGACTAAAAGCAAGGGAGGTGAAAAGTTGGAGGCCTCTTTGAGGGGAGAGTGAAATAATGTGTCTGCCCTTTGAAAGACAAAGGCAAAGATTTCTGCTGGTTTTGTCAGAGCAGAACTGAACCCTCTGTGAGCTATGGAGAAAAAAAATCAATGTTTTTATCTTGTTGTGGTCCTAAATTTACATATGTGATTCATATAATATTTTACATTCTGTAAATTGGGTGTTTATACTTAGGAAAATTTTCAGGACTGAAGACCCTGCGATGTCTTTCCTTGTTCCTTCACTGATAACATAGTCTCCGCCATACTTTGTGCTTTTGTCCCTCAAACCCCAGCTACTTTTCTAGCTAGGAAAATGTTCTAGCTTCTATGTCTGTTAGCTCGTGTCCTCTTCTGAGGGGCTAGCAAAGCTGTTCTCCGTGTTGGAGATTTTTTTCCAGCTCATTAGTTAAACTGGAATTAATTGATTAACTTGCTGCACCAAATCCCTGAGTAGATGTGAAGTAGATGCCGTTTCACCCAGGGTGGGATGCACTGAGCAAGGCTGTAAAGGATTCTGCCTTCCTTTACAGACTCCTGTAAGTCTGATTCCAACCAAAACTATGTTTTCATTTGTTTTCATTCATTACAACTCTAATAAGTGTAATAGAGGAGCAAAGTGTCTCTAACTCCTGGGAGAAGGGGAAGGGAATTTTTCTCCTGTCTCGTGTAGTGTGGCTAAATCAAACAGTCCATACCCCAAGTATGGAAGTTGCAGCGAAAGCACTGTTACTTACAGGAATGCAGGAAAGAGCTAGAATACAGGAATACCTGCAAGTATGGGTCTGGTTGGCTGAGGAGACAGGTTTACCTCTTTAGTTCCTCCTCACCCTCTCCTGATTAGAGCAATGCTACACTGAGCAGCTCTGACCAAGAAATAAACACCGTGCAGATGAGGTGCCAGCACCCCATTTCAATCCAGCAGTCTTTTCCCTCCATCAGCATTACCTTTGGCATACATCTCCAAGGGTTTTTAGCTAGGTGGCACACAGGGAGATACTACATCGCAATCTCAGAATACTGTGTGTAGTGATTTTGTAAATGTTTTGTGTGAGCTGTTCACAGAGGTGAATGTTTGTATAGTGGGTTAAAAGACTTTCAAGCACGATTGTATTGTTCTTCATAGTAGCCTATAGGAAATAGCAAGTAGGGGAGATGCATAATACCTAGATAATAGATAAGCAATCCCTTTGCAAATATTGAGGAAGCAATTGCAACACAATGCAATACATCCGTATCCCAGGCTGCCTTTAAACAGCTATTCTGCCTGAGTTGGGAATAAAGAGGTCTAAAGTGCATTGAATAGTTAAAAAGCTCTTTCCAAGAAAGGATGAGATCAGTTGTCAGTAGGTGTCCCAGACACAGAGAATACCCAACTTCTTTAGCATCTGTCCTCAGAGACTCAGAGCAAGTGCATCTTCCTCACCAGCACTGAGGATTTGTCTGTCCTTCCCCCCTGCCCTCCGCTGCTCTCCGAGGGGCGAGGCAACATCTCAGCTCTTTGCTATGCAGGAGAGCTTGGTTTTAACCAACTTGGAAACTCTGCTGCCTGGAGAGGAGGAGACATACTGTGTCTCAGAGACGGCATGTGTGATTTCTTGAGGATGCTGATGACATTTCCGCTTCATAACTGCCTGCTGCCAAAGGGCATGCAGAAAACCTTGGTAGAAACCATCCATTTGGTGTGCGAGACTGCCACAGCGGCCTGCCGCAGCAGGACTTACTAACCAGGACTTGAAACTCGCCTGGGCTTTGGTCTCAGTTCCACATTTTTACTGCAGCGGCTGTTGCATCAAGGCCCAGTATCACTTCACAGGATGGGGTCCTGTCTGAATTCAGAGGGACCAGAGAGGCCCGAAGGTAGCATGGTGTTTGTCTTTGCTCTGTATGTCCTGCTTCAACAGTTAACATTGTGTTAGGTGGTAGAAGCTTTAGTTAGCTTGAAAGCTAAAGCATGGACAAATGGATGGGCTGACTCTGACTCAGCAGCTGTTTTTCATGGGTAGGTAAAACAAAGTCATTGCGGGAAGGGTATTCTTTTGCATAATCTACTATAGAAGTTCCATATGTTTTTTCTTTGCAGTGTTTCTTTGCAGATGTTACGTCTTCTTGCATTTCTTTCTATTTCTATACAAACAAAGATTTTTTTTCCCAAATTGCCGTAAGTATTTTAAGGATGTTGTACATGCTTATCGAGTGCTCCTTTATTCTTTGTGGGACTGTTGTCATGAATCCCAGCACAGGTTTGGGTGCACCCACGGTAATGTTTCTGAATAACTGTGCTGGTAGAGCTGTCACTGTGCCTTGCAGTTGTCTAGCCCTCCGGAATTAAAAGCATAGAAGGAATATCCTCAGACTTGGACCTTTGTATCCTTAAATATGACAGACTTAAAGAAGTCAGGATTAAAGACATGTTTGCTTACTAGTCCCACTAATAATGGATACTTCTGAGTTAACTTACCCATGAGAAGCACACGTGTCCTACCAGTATTTTTTGTTGCTCCTTTTCCAAATGACATCTCGAGAATCATGATGGTGCACCTTACTGCACTCAGCACAGGCAAGAACACTTTTTCCCAGGAACTAATCCAGCATAGATGCTGTCACCTAGTTATACTGCAGCATTTAGTTGAGGTATCAGTGACTATGTGTGGCCCCACATCTCCCAGGGGATTGTCTTATACCCAGTTGGAGCACCCCCATAAGACAACCATAAATTGTTGCTCACTTGTACAGTGTGTCTTCTATTACTGAAGACACTATGATTCTATTTGTGTCATATGAGAATAAGAAATCTCACAGTTTCTGCTTCAAAGCAGTTCCTGATTCTCTATGACATGGTCTTATGCTCCATCTACCTTTAGATGGCTTTACTTTGAATAGCAGGTCCGTGTTTGATGCCAGTTTTGGCAGAGCAGCCCTGCAGTCATTATTTAAGTAGAAGGAACACTGAGCTCAAGGATCTGAGTGATGGCTAAGTGACATTCACAGGATGTAAAAAAAAACTTGGGAATGGCACTATCTGTGTCAGACCAATGTCCAGCTGCCCAGGTGTTCTGTCTCCAAAAGCAGAAACAGATGTTATTTAGGAAGGCCATACTAGCCTGACCACTTTCTGTGGTCCATTCCCCTTGACTTCCCTAGCACCCAGAACAGTTTTATTAGGGATGTTAGAGTGTAGCCCTGCTTAGCCCTTTCAGTATCTGCTTATGGACTCTTGGTCCGTCAAGTTATCTCATTTTTTTTTATGATCCTACAGATGCAGTCTCCCTCTACAGCCTTCTGCATCAGCAAGTTCCAGAAGTTCACTAGGGGCTGTATAAAGAAGTACTTTTACCCCTTTTAAATCAATCTCCTACTAGTTTTATCAAGTGACCTCTAGTTCTAGTATTGCAAAAGTTGTTGAAGAGTTCTGCTTTCAGCTCTCCTACCACCTTTGTGATTCTACAAATTATTTCCTCCTCCTCTCCAAATTGGAGCCCTAATCGTTTTTAGTTGCTCATTCCTTCTTAGAGCAAGTGCTCTATCCGTTGGATTGCTTTAGTTGCCATTCTCTGGACGTGCAATAACTACTACATCCAACTTGAGATGCAGGGACCAGAACTGTGAAGGGGACTCAAGATTTGAGAGGGATACCACAGACAGTTTCTCTGAGACGACTCTTTAGTTACTTGCCCCACAAATCCACTGTAACTCTGATCCTGAGCCGTTGTCCATTTATAAGCCATACTGCTTCCCTCTAAGTTACGGAGTTGGATGGATGTTATTCTAAGGTGCAGGAGGGGGATCGTCTGTGCCGCATCTCTCTGCTTTCCAATCCAAAATGCTAGAGTCTACCAGGACACCGTGTTGACTGATACGAAAAAAGTATTGGGATACATGCAGACAAGAAGTAGAATACATGTTGACAAACCATCTCAAAAACCTACACTAACTGTAAGTAACTAACTGTTCTCTTCTCTTTAGTTAGTATGGCTAACCTTGGACATATGCGTCTATAATGATACCTGGTTTTATAGATCATATTTGTTCAAGTACATATTATTATGAGAAAGACTTAGTTTTCCAATAAAGCTACCTCGTGTTGTCATATCAAGGCATATACATATTCATTGCAGATGGTGTATTACAAAATAAACTTTCTCATATTTATTCTTAAACAAATATCGAACCAATGCCATTAAAGTTCAGATCCATACATCTGGTGAACTGAAGGAAACTGTTACAACATAGTTGCCATTAACACAGTCTCTCTTTAGCAATTTTTTGTATTGATGGATATACCATTTTGTGGTTAAAAAATTTTTCATCCTGGAATATTTCTAAAACCACTTTCTGATAGAAATCAGGAAAGTTGAAGTTCATCTTGTACAGCACTACTTTGGACAGCTCTATCTGGAGAAAAATAAATATAGCAGATATAAATTAAAAGAAAAGGGGACGAAACAATCTGAGCTGGAAAGAGAAGAGTGCAAGTTTATTTTATTTCCTTGGTTGTGTAGGAGTCTTGTTAACCAGTATGTAATGCATAGTCATGTAATAAAACATGCTAGACATTAAAAGGCAAAAACCCAGTTCACAGATGTTGTAACGTTATGAGATAATTTTAGGGAGTGAATGGGGTGAAAAGGCTGGATTTGTTAGAGAGGAAAATACCTATGGAGGCCTTTTCTGTGAGCAATACCATGACTTCATTACCATGTCAATTCTGGGAAAAGGCTCTGATTTAACACAGCAGTTGGCTGGATCCATATGGAGCTGATGAACCTCTGAATGAATAGTGAATGGAAAAACTGCTGGAATCTGCCTTCAGCTTTGTTCCCAGGATGACCAATGTAAAAGGCCTAAGAGCAATACTGCACAGATGGTGTAAAAAGGTAAGAAATCTGCAGGGTTTAGTTTACTTTTTCTTACCCTACAGTGTTTGGGGTTTTATTTTTTTAACCATATTTCAGTTTCTCCAGCTCTATTTGCTTAAATGTCTTAACTCACAAAAAAATTTAAAAAAAATAAAAGCTTTCGGGAAATGAAATTAATTCAAAAAACATATGTAGCAGTAAACATTTACATAAAAATACAATTTAAAATGTTGAATTTTGTATGGTATAGAAGTAATTGAAAGCATAATTAAGAAATCTGGAAAAAAAAGCTATTTAAAAGTTTAACAAAGAACTTCGGAATTACTTCTTCAATTCACCCTATGTTGTGGGAATATGCAGATGTTCACATTTACACAGTCATGTATGTCCACTAGGGTTACATGCTTTTATAGTCTGAAGCATCATCACAAGTGCCAATACAGTAAATCAAAAGACTCTCTGGCATTATCTAGTTTCCTTTCTGGCTTTAAAAGTTAGAACAGATGTCACAAGAGAGGACAAAATGGATTTTACCCACCGAGAGGAGCTTTTCTTGCCATCGTTAATAGGAGGCTCCTTGAAATGCTAATGTACACAGTTTGTGTTGCCGGGTTTGCATAGAGATGGTGGGAAACAGCTCTGATCCCAACAAAACCTTTTGTTATTAATCAAGAAAATCTGCTCTTCTAAAACAGCAAAGCACTGAAATGGTGTGGCTACTTGCAATGCAGAGATCTCTATAGCAATCTCCAATGAACAAAAATGTAATAAAAACTGTTCGGCAGTTCTACGAGATACGGCACATGTAGCAATTTATTTGCAATGATTTTGCATACACCTTCTACTTTCCTTTGTCATTTCAGCGTGGATATTTATAGTGGAAAGATTACAGTGGTTCTGTATTTTTTCTGAATCTCCACTCTTTAAAATCTTGTTTCATTTCATAGCAAATCTAAAAAGCAAACGTGGGGCAGAAAGAACTTTGAAAAGCAAGCTTTTCTTCTTGAAAAAAAACTATCACGGAGCATGAGTTTCTGTTTGATTTGATGTTAATACCATGTAAGATATTTTTGCTTCGTTGGAATATGGGATTATGAGATCTTGTGAGCCCTTTGTCAGTACAAACATACTCTGCAATATTAGGACTAGAATGCTCCTCCTGTTGTAAATGGGACTTAGTAATTTTCAGTAGTCTTTAAGAGAAGAGGTTCAGACCCTGGCGTTGCTTGGTGACATATGACCTCTTATTTTTAAGAAATACCAATGCAATTAAATCACAAAGTACTAACTGCTGTCAGACATTCATTGCCTTGTATAGGATGCCTCAGCAGAAGCCTTCGTTCCGAAATGTATTTGGAGTATGAATTAAAGCCAAAAATTCAAGGAAAGCCTGAATTAAAATGTAAATTCTTTGCCTGGTATTACTCATCACTGAAATCTCTGGGCCAGTCTCTGATCAGAGTTACATTACATTCCCTATCAATTTATTGTACACCCGTTCCACAACACATTAATGTGTCCTTTCACAGATTCATTGTGCTGAGACTTCAATATATGGGCACAAGAGAATGAATTAAGGATGAAGCATTAGCTCAGAGTTTAAGCCTCTTTTAATTTCCTTGCCTCTGTGGATCTAAAGCAGATACTTAACATTTTGCATTGCCATAGATTATTGCACTTTAATTTCTATTGTGTTTTTTTTTAATGATGGTAATAAGCAGATAGTAAAAATAAATAAAAATAACTTGTTATAATTCATGCAAGACGTTTGAGATGACCATCATATAGTTATGGGATAATAGAGTATATGTAGTAAATTTTATTAAAAGGGGAATGTTTATTTGTTCATAGCTTTGTCTGATACAAATTTGGTAAAGCCAACAGGAAAGAAAGGAATGGGATAAGAGGGGATGGGGAGCTTATGTGAAAAAAAACAAGTGAAACATCACTGATAACATCACTGAGGAGCTGTTTCAGTAGTAGGAAATACTGTAACAGGCAAGCAGGGAAAAACAAAGCTATAAGAACAACTTTGAAGTCAGAAGTGCCTTTGGCATTGTAAGAGGTCTATAGGTGAAATGACCAAGGCTATCTCTAGAGACTTCCTACAAAAAGGATTATCTGTTCTCTAAGTTTCGATGCATGGAATTTTTCCCAGTTTCCATTTTCGTTTCAACTTTACAGTTAAACTTCTGATTTCATGAAAGCTGCATTTCAGAGGGGTCCAAAGTGCCTGTACCCCTGTACCAAAGGATCTCCACCACCTCTGCTGCTGAACACAAGACCTTGCTGCTCCTGTGAGTGTGGCCAGATTAACTCGTATCAGGTTGCACTGAAAATCCTGGTTTGCAAGGAGGGAGTACTGTTCGTCCAAAATAACAAGCAACAACAACAAAAAATCCTACCGAGCGTGCTTAGTGGGACCTGCTAAGGCTTTTGTCAGGGACTAATGACTTTGACCTCACTGTCCGATCCGTCAGCATAGAGGTAAGGATGAAGACTGTTCTTGGGAAAAATCTTGATTAAGAGGGCTGAACTGTCCTGTGTCAACAAAGTAGCCTACAAACCCCTTGTCTCAATAGAACTGACAGAGTAAAGCCATTGAGCACAAACATATTTAAGGTATATTGTAAGACTTTTGTCTACCTATAAAGTAAAGTGATTTAACAAAAGGCATTTTTTTCAGAAGTATTATACTTAAAATTGCTTCAAAACTTTGCAGAAGCTCAAATGTATAGATTTCAACCAGGCTGGAAATCTACAGTTTAGCTTGTGTAGCTAAATTACGAGCTAAACTGATATATCAGTAGTTTGAAATACATCCATTAAGAGGTTTTCAGATAAACTGTTTTTTAAACCAGTGTGAATTCCTTGTACAGACACTAGACCTGAGGATTTTCACCAAGGATTAAATGTTAACTGACTATTTCCCTGTACGGTCCTTGCCAAATTTTGTTCTCACTTCCTCTGGTCCTGAGTAACTTCACTGCATTTGAAGTGGTTATTCTAAATTTGTCCCAGTGTAACAGACCAAGATTTAGCTTTACGAGTCTCTTGGAGGAGCATTGTCTTCTGTGTGTTTATGGATTTTTGGCTGAGAATCTGGAATAGGTGAGCAGTCCAATTCAGGTGTGAACCCTTTCCCTAAAAAAAAAATCTCCTTGTCTTGGTTTTTATATACCTGAAAAATGGGTGTGAACTGATACCAAATCAGGTCTCTTCACTTGTTCCTTTGGTAGCATTTTATGGCCAGCTTAAATAGGCAAGGTGCAAGAAATCAAGTCCCATTTCCCACATGGGAATCGCTGTTCCTGGCAGTAAGTGTTTATAAGATCAAATTCCTTTTTGTGGAGTAACAGTAATACTTTTAAAAGTCAGGCTGTATATGTAAATTATTTAGGGATAGATCTTCAGTGGGGTTTCTAAAACGAAGCAAGTATTTATGATATGAGGGCCTTCAAGCTTTAGAGAACCGTATATGGGCAAGCGGCAAAAAAGGTCAATCTTTTTGTATATTTAAATCAGTCTCCAAATAACTTTGAGTCTTGTATCATTTCTGCTTTCTCTGTGTCTTTTTCTTTAAACTTCCATAGTCAGGTAGCACCCTGCAAGCTGCGTTGAATCCGACACCTAGGATAGCCTTATAAACCCTGCGGACATTAAACTACTGGAAAACAGATTGGGTTGGTAAAAATAAGTGTGCATGTTCTCACAGAACCTGAGAAAATCACACCTTCACTTTGTTAAAAAAAATCTGTTTGTGCCACTCCAGTAATCACTTCATAACTGGTGGGAGAGCAGAACATATGTCTCAGAAGTGGTGGAATATAAAAGCCTCTACCTCTAATCCTATTTTCTTTAAGAGAAAAAAAAAGAAGCAACAAAAAACCCCAACCTTTTCAGTATGTCATCTGTAAAATCGGTGCCAAGGGTTTTCTGCTTAAAAATCACAAATGAAATGTAAATTGCTCATGAAAGCAAAATGAAACAGAGTTTTTTTTTTAATGAGGTGTGTAATGTAGTAGGATCATGCACTAAAATGCTTGCTTGAAGCAGGAACAGAGGATATAGAGAGGAGCCCAATCCTGGCCTCCTCACTCAGGCAAACTGTTCATGTGTAGACGACTTTTACAAAATGCCTTAGCGTTACTGCAATGATGTGCTGAATAACCCCTCGTCTGAAAAGGGGGAACCCTCTGAAAGCTGGGGACTAAGGCTCATCCCTGGCACTTGCAGTTTACAGGGCGCGTCCACCTATTGCAAAGGTTCTTCTCTCTTCAGTTCAAGTGAGGTACCCTGGTTAGAGCCGTTGCCCCTGCATCTTCCTTCTTTTGGAAAAAATGTAGTTTAAAAACATTACCGTGGAAGGATAAATACAAACTACATTTTAGTAGAGCTGGTTTTACTCTGCTACTTGAATGTAGAAGGCTGCAGCAGCTGTCATGATACCAAAACTGCTATTCCAGAAGCATTTCGGTACCTTACCTACCAATTGGTAGCTATGCCATCCTGCTCCCTGCTTAGAAGGGCAAGGTAGCATCAAGAATTTGTGACCTGGGGGGGGATGATTTATTTTGCTTAGGTGGACATTAATTTCCATTATTCCTTTGTAATTTTTCTATGGAGGTTTTGAATTCAATTCCTGGTTATCAATTTGTTTGTTGCCGTGAATTTGTTCTGCCTTCTGCCCCTTTCCTCTGTTTTAGGAAGAAACTTTGTGTGCTCCAAATAACTGGTGATTTGAATAGGAGTTTGACTGCATCAGGGCAGCAAGAGTAGGGTTATAAATGCTAAGGCATTTTGTGGCGATTTCTGTGAAACTCCTTGGTTAATCCTTTTGCAGTATTATTAGCAAGCAGAGTCCCGAAGAAGTAAAGCAGTGTCCACAAGGGTGTTGTGAATGGCTTTTGTAACCCTGCTACAGCTAACGAATCTTACGTGCCTGCTGCTCCCAAAAGCATTTCTTGGTTAGTTGTTTATGAGGGCTAAAATCACCTCTTTTCAAATCTACCTTTTGGACTCCGCACCAGTGTGGTAAATATTAGGTATCGGGATATTTACATAGGGGTCATTTCAATAGGGAATGGATGGGACCTGAACATTGGTCCCCAATGGAGGGGAGGGAAAAAGAAAAAGGCTTCTTTTCTTTCGGGGAGTTGGGTGGTTAAATGGTCAGTAGCTTGAATGCTCTGATGTGTGGCAAGGCTGCTGCTTGAAATAAATCCTGAAGAAGAAATCTCAGTCTAATGCTACAAGCATAAAGAGGAGATGATGGCAATTTAAAACGTAATAACAGGACAAATGTATCCCACTTTAACACTGTTGAAACCAGTGTGGTGACAGGTTGTGCCTGGGAGACTTTGGTCCGGCAGTGTCCAAATTAAATGTGAAAATAGAAACTAACTGCTGGCATTAGGCACAGGGGTCTCGGGAAGGTTGTTTTTGTCAGGAGTCAGTTGCTCTTTCATCTTCCTTACAAACCCCTTCCATCTCCTCCCTTCTCCCGTCTTGCTAATCGGTGAGGTCAGACGACTGGAGATCCTGGCAAGCCTGTGCTAAGCCCTGGGGCTGTTCAGTGATCAGTGGGTTCCCCGAATTGCCACCTTTCGTTCCCAGCCGTGACCTCATCCTTCTGCTGGTTTCATGTAGGTTAATGCTGGGCTGTACATCTCCGAAAGGCAGCACCTCCAGCGGTATCTTGTCCTTGGCACTGTGCAGCTTCAGGTGTGACTCAGATGGATAGATGCCACTGAAGGAGTGACTTGCACCGTAAACCACACCACCCACTTTTCACCTGGGATTCTCTCCAGCTCCAGACCTTGCTCCTCTGGTACAGGCCAACAAGCAGTCTAAGGATTCAAAAAGTACTTACCTATAAAACCATGGCCTGCTAAGTAAATCTCTTTCAATAGATACAGGGCGCGTAGCTCTTTGATGACTTATATGGCACAGTGGGTGTTAATGGATGTACATTATGTGGAAATGAAAGCATGCACATTTGCTAGGGAGTTATTTATTCAGGTAAATAAGATTTTGCTAAGCAGTACTCAGCTATGCTTAACCTTTATTAATAAAAGTAATACTTGGTGTGGTACGATTGCTTAGAATCAAGCCAAAATAGCAGCTAAAAGAGTAGGTAGAATAGATGTTGTCACGAGGATTATAGCATTTACATTCTGGTGGTGATTATATATTCGAGATGCCAAATCAGATTGTATTATAAAATTCTAAATTAAGAAAATATTGTACCTAGTTCTATGTGCCATTATTTTAAAGCATATCTGGATGAAAAATACTGGCTTTTTTTGCTTTAGAACAGCTATTGTACAGCCTTGCGCTCTGATCTTTTCTGCTTCTTTCACTTCACTTTGCCTTTGTTCTTACTCAGAACACAAGAAATAAGTCACTGATTTCTGCACACCTTGCATACGAAGAGGACTGATTCCATATTTATCAGAGCGCCATACAGCCCTTCTTCCACCTCTCCCTCCTTTTCAGGTAAATTCTACTTAGCAGCATTTCTGTTTAACCTCGATGATTTACAGTACCCTGGAAATCCTCACTAAATGCTAGTGAATAACTTAAAAAAAAAAGTAAAGCAGAGCTGTTTGTCTTGCTATGTCTTTAAATTTGACCTTTATTGTTTAAGTTGCATTTGGAAAAAAAAAAGTGTCAAGTTGTTGAAAGATGAGTGTGCTCCATTATGCTGTGCTGAAGGCACTAAGAAAACCCTACTGCGGCAGTAACACCAGCCAGTGTTCACAATGCTACATTTTAAATGCATATTGGAAAAACAATGATAACAAAATTAATTTCCTGCATTTAACATCCATATAGTTAGGGAGGCATAATTACACCAAATGCCAGGACTTCTTTTCAACAGCAACCTAGTTGGCCAGTGGTTGCGATGAATCATGTTGTGGCTTGAGAATGGAAATTCGCTCGGGCTGTGCGCTGGTGCTCCCGGGCACACGAGTCCAAGCGCGGACGTGGGTGGAAGAGGGGCTTTGGAGGAACGTGGCTACCTACTCTGTCTCACCTCTTCTGCGTTTCCTCTGACTCATGCTGTTGTTTTGAGGTGGATTTCCTCTCTGCTCCCCACCTAGTATATATTCGGAAGTTCAAACGTATATATGCTCGTTTTTCTTTGCTTCAGGCTTCTTGGCGAAGGGAGAGATCGTTTAAAGCCCAGTACCGCAGTTGCATACTGGGCTTGCAGTCAAAGCAAGTCAGGCCTGCAACAGTGGCGGTGGTACTGGAAAAAGAGGTTATTTTGCTAGGGTAAAGGGAAAAATAGAAACAAGAGGATCTCAAATAATGAAAGAAAGCTTAGTGTGCATGAAAACCTGGCACTTTTCTAAAAGACATACTGAGTCAACTGGAAACCAAGTTACTATAGTCTAGAGCTATTTGAATGACATTTGTGAATAGTTTTTTTCCATTAATTGTTGAATAAATGACTCAGAAACACATTTGCCCCGCTTTGACCAGCTTTATGTATGGTTGAATACTCTTTTCCAAATAAATTATTCATAAATTTTGAGCAATCAGTGAATAATATATTCAAAATAGTTTTTTCATTATTCAGTCCTCCATCCCATGGACTGTGGGTGAAACTCTAGCTATGTTAAAGTCAGTGAAAACATTCTGAATGACCGATGCCAGGACTTGACCCAATTAAAAGTCTTTTGAGAACTAAGCATTGCTTTTACTTATGGAACTTCTGTTTAAATATTGGTGGTAAACTTGCCTGTGAATTTGTTGATCTGTAGAAAAAAATGAGCAGGAATTACTTCAGCTTTTATTAATATAATTCATTTAAGTTATAATTTGAATCTGGGTATGTGAATGCAGAGTTAAATGGCCTTTTCTAGATTTCCACAAATCTAAAATTTCCTGCCATCTGAAGTCCCAGTTTATGATGAGTAAAGTCCTACAACAATTGTTGAAAAGGGCTCAGGTCCTGGCTAGTTTCCAGTTTCGAGTATTATTAAAGCTGTTCAGGAGTACACCAGTTTTTGCATTTTTTTTTAAATTACAGCAATCTTTGAAAGTGTTCGGAGTTTGGGGTGTGCTTAACTGTTCTCTTCATTGACCAGAGAAAAATGGTTCGGATGTTTTCAAAATTCTGGCAGAAAGTGTCATTTTTTTAATTGAGAGTTTATTTGCATTTTACGACCAGTTCTGGTAATTATCATGTGCAGCCTTAATTTTCCCTGGAAATATGACGTGAGTCTTCACTTCCTGTCGCAAATTTGTATTGTGTAACTCCATGCAATTAAGGCATGGCTGGCGTTATGCCATTGTTCGTGGGTGAAATGATTCCTATGTAAATACTTCATTTTGTACCGTTAATTGGCAAATGGTATAGGGTGCTTTGGGATCCATCTGGAGAAAAGTTACTGCATATGCGTATGGTCATTATTACTGCGTTCTCTCGTTCCTTTAAGATACACAACCGCTTTATTATTTGCTGAGCTTCAGGAGAGTACTTGGCACTCTACAGTTATACAAGGACAAAATGCTACTGCCCCATGGAGCCTACACTAGACTTGGCTGAGTGAGACGATAGGTATTGAGCTGTGTGAAATACACGGGTTGAATATTCACATTTCTTATTAATGGAGATTTTAAAATCTTTCTATAGCATTACGATTTAGTTGCTTTGTGGGAGAAATGCACTGCAAGTGAATGACAAGTGAGGAGAAAAGTAACTTGGTGAATAACAAAAGAGAGAGCAAAGCCTAAAAGGGGGGCAGAAAGACGAGAATGGGAGGAGGATTCACGTGGGGCATTTTAGAGATAGCTTGTAAGGAGGGAGGAGAGGTTGGGAAACTTGTGCTTTTTGACAGATATGATAGAGGGAGGGAAAGAAGTTGTAAAGGAAGATAAGCAGCTACAGAACAAAGCAGAGCAGTGATTTTAGCATTGTGATTTGTATTGGGAAACGTCCAGAGATTAGTGGGTTGCGTAACTGGGGAAAATGATGACTACTGATGTCTGGGGATGGAGAAAAGATGGAGAGGTGAAGACGAGTTGGTGAAGAATAAAACTGCATAAGGTGTAGTTTCAAGAATCTATGTAATACAGGAAATTGGATATTGTTTTTGAGAAAAGAGAACTGTTTAAGATAAAGGAAATTCAGATGTTGATGTTGTGATACTGTAGGAACAGGTGATGTGAAATTTCACTGAAAGGGGAAGAAGAACTGAGATAAAAGGCTGGGTTTGGATGTGGGTAACTGAAAATGTGGCAACCATTTCAGGAGCTGCCAATTCATTAATTAACTAATTTATTTGTTGGCTTTAAACTCAGTCAGACCTTTCTCTGAAGCTGGAAGATCCAGCCAGGCCTTTTCCTTAGAAGTAAAGTAGAAAAAATCTCCTATTGAATTTTTTTTTGTTTAAAATTCTTGATGGAAAATATTTTTTTCCTCTGTTGCTCAAAGATGTTGCTAAAACTGAAACCCCACATCAACAAGACATTGAGGATCCTGCATCTTTGCAAGCACGTGTGGTAAGAAGGCATCTTAAAAGTAAGATACCAGACCAGAGCTCAACAGAATTGAGAACAATTCCGGCTCTTCCTTAGGTGTCTGTTGGGGTTTTGGACAAGTCACCATTTCTGCGTCTCATTTCTTCATGCTCAACGGACATAATAGTTTATTTCTGATTTCATTCAGCTTTTAGTATGTTCAGGACATGAGCCCTGGCAGATTTTTGTCTTGGATTTGGCTTACCTCATCAAGAGATTGGCAGCTCCAGACTTGATTTATATCTGAACCAATTGGAGTGATGCTCTTGAGGTGTCTTTCCATCCTTATTGGCAAGATAGGGATCAAAGGGTGACTGTATTCCAACAGGATACCTCACAGAGATGCCTACGTTGTATAGGGTCAGTTCAGATCTTAATTTGTCTGTGCAATGCAAAACATAAATGGGAATACAGTCTTGGGGCGTTTACGTTCCACAACCTTCATTTAACTTCTCTTTATTGCCTGCATATGGAGTCAGGTCTGAAAGCTCTGAATTATGGGTGATCTGAAGGGGATGCTATTCTCTTGAACTCGGACACTACACTGGTTGTGATATCTAAGTTAGCCATGTACAGGCTGAATATGATCCCACATCAAAACAAAAATGATACTGATATAGTATGGTAATCTGAAGATTCAAAATTAAAAAGACAGGCTATTGAAATTGTTATCAGATGTTGTGTCTGAAATATCTCCACTTTTCTCTAGAGAGAGAAAGGGTTGGCTGTGGCAGTTGCATGGTATCAGTTGTCAAACAACCTTTTAGCAGAAACCGCTGTATAAAGTCTCTTTCTGATGTGAGTGCCCACACACAAGACCTTTTGTAAATATAGAAAACAACATTAATCTTAGCAGTAAACTGCATCTTGTGTAAGTAGACTGTGTAGATTGATGTGGAAGGCTTAAACAAATTAGAAGAACTGTTTAAAGTATGCAGTTAAATTCAGTTAATATTGTGTTGATTAATGGTAGGTTTTTTCATGTATCAGATCATTTTGCACTAATTCAGTACAACTGTGTCAGCCTAATAACAATCAATAGTAAATGATTTCCTGCTTAAATATCAGTTGAAAATCAGTGATTTCCTGCTTCTAACTGCACTTAGTGTCAATCATTACACATGGCGCCGCTCAACACAAGTGATTTGTCTATTAACTACTTAACATATATATATATATATTTAAGTCTGGTTTCACCAGGCTAGACTCTGAGACATTACTTATGTTGAATTGTACATGACTAGTCTCGGTGCAATAGTCTCAGTCCAAATGAAGATGCCATTCTACTAGAGTGAGCATCTCGACCTGGCCCATGACTTAATGGATCAATGATTAGAACAACCCTGAAAGTTTTTTTTTACTCCTTAGTAGATGAATTAAGTGTATGAAACTCAAATCTACTTTAATGATTTCATTCTGTGTTTGAGGAATATCAAGCCTCTTACTGGAAAAGGTGACTGTGTCAAAAATGTGGCAAAGAGATGCTGGTGAATGAAAGAAAGAGTTGGAAGTATTTTTCATGACTGCTTTTTCTTGTGATGCTGTGTTATTTTACTTCCAGTCCATTTCTTTTTGTGAAAGATGAACCAAAATGGCAGAATAGGCACAAGGCATACATGAGGTGGCATTCTGGGCTGGAAAACCATCTTGCAGTGCTGCACAGTACATCATCCCTCTTTCCATATGTCTTTGCTTACTAGTGAGGATGAGTAGGTGTTGAAGTAGGAGGCACTACCTGAATCATCTGAGGGAGAAGTAAATTGCTTCGGTAGGCAATCGCCCATCATCCTATCTGCAGGTAGACAGGTACCCTTCTTTTCAAGTGCTCAGTTGGCTGTGTGTTGAGAAATGTATTTCTTTTGCCTGGCTTTGTTTTCAATTTCAGAACTCCCTCTCCTAGATGATTATAGTCTTCGAGCAGATCTCTTTGTTAGTCTCAAGCAAGACAGATGCTTTGGCTTGAGCTGGTAATAGTGCTGTTTGGGGGCTGACGAGCTGGGTGAATTTGCAGTGTGGTTGTATACATCCTCTTCAGTCACCAGTGCTGTGTGTTTAACTTCTCAATATGTTCCATCTGTGGTAGCTAACATGGGTATGGAATTTATGACTGCAAAGACTATAACATACCACAATACAGGAGTGCCTCTTGAGCTGAAATGATGTTTTTAATCAGTACATTAAATGTTGTAGTTGATTGACAGATGGCTTTTTCTATTTTCTGGAATGAATGCACTCTAACTTAATTGTAACAGGGATATCACATCTTGTATAACACCTTTCATGCTAACAGGTAGTACAGAATTTTAAAATCCATGTGCAAGGAACACTTCGTGCACCATGGAAATGCAACCACCTTGGGTAAAATGCAGAGAATTTAGGTAGAGAGAATGTAATTACCCATGCTGGAATTTGGCCAGCACACTGAGATTAAAACCCCTAATCTTACAAAGAGTACCATGGGATCTCTAATGACCACAAATGGTCAGATCACAATTTTATGTCTCTGCCTATAATGCTTTACTACAGCAAGGGTATTTTCAGTTGTATAGTGCATTCATTATAATTATGCAGCTAATTTTATTCTCATTGTAATTTCCAATAATAAAGTTACAAAAGTGCCACTAAAATGTACGAACAAAACGGTATGACATGATATTATGTTAAATACATTTTTGGGGCATATTCTGCTCTCATTTATATTGGTATCTTTCTTTGAAGCCAATGGAATTCCTCCAGATTTGCGCTGGAATAACTGACAACAGAAGTTGTCTTTCCAAGAGAGCATTTTTATGCACATATATTGTAGATATGTTTGAAAAGTTAAATATTTATATTCTGCCCAAATGTAGGAGAGTCTTTCTTCTTTTATTTTTAAAACCATAAAATTGTTAACAGACCCATGAAAAAAGAATATTACGGCTCTATGTCTGTTGGTTAACCTTCACCACAAAAATTGATCTGTGGGAATTTCTCACAGTGTAACATACTGTATCCAATTCCATAGTTATTACTGTAAACCTATTAGTGCCACCTGGGTTTGCATATCCGCAATGCTGTCCAAGTGAAGACAGATTAGCTCTATCACATGTTGTGCCAGAGGGAGAGCCTCACGAGGAGTCTGCCCTCAGGGAGAAAAAAAAGGGCTCAGACCCTTAATGAGAATACAGTGCTTTATAATAGCATTTGGTGGCCTAGAGATTTTCTGTCAAGTCATTTCAAATTAAATTGGCAGCCTTGCAATGTTCAGCCCATATGAGTTTTTGTGCGGCGTATATTGTTAATGTTAAACCAATTCTCACATAAGATCAACAGAACATACAAAGGCAATGTTTGCATTGGTCACTCTTTTTAAAGACTGGGCCTTTATAAGCGACCAAAAAATGCTTTTTCCAGAGCAAAATTTAACTTTGGCTGAATTATTCATATGTAAATTCAGACAATTTATTTGTGAAATTATTTGTAAATAATTATACTTTTCTATATAGTCTGATAACAAAATTAGTACCAGTCTAGTAGTGAACTGAATGACTTTGTTACCAATTAGTATGACTCCACTCCCACTCCCTCAGGCTCACTCCCACTCCCTCAGGCTGACTCCCACTGAAAGGGTGCAGAATTTGCCCCTGAGAACTCCATTTATTTCTGATACGTCCAGGACTTTCCTTTTTTAAAATGTAACGTTTATGTGATATTTTAGTCCTTCTAGTGTCTGAAAATTTAAAAGCAGATGATACTTGAAGATAAATTGCTGTCATCATGCAGGAAGTTTTTTCCTTAAGATTTTCCCACATTTTTCATTCAGAGCTCAGCCTGAAAAACACACGTTGGTATCCTCTTTTTGTGAGTATTGATGGATTATTTTGGGGGAGACTGGGGCCCACATAGTGGGGGTAGTAGGTAGGTAAGTCAAAAAGTAGGTAAGTACCATGTTCGATGGAATTCAAGAAGAACTGGGCAGCTGGATAACTGTAAGGATCCCAGTTTGCGTTTCCAATTATGCAGAGTCCTAAGAATACCTGCAGGATTTTGAAAGTTCATAAGCTCTGTTACATTTAATGATAAGGGAAGTAGTTTGCAATTTCTAAGTGTAGAGTATTAGCTGTAACTAGCGCAAGGTAATATTAGATGAAAGTTTGCTTTCTAGCTGAGCAATAGGTTTTGTAGAGAGGAAAGTCTAACGCACTGAAATGAGTGAAGAAAGGGGCTATTTCTGTGTTTTGGGGCCACAGCTTATCTTAGTCCATTCTTGTACCGATATTAGATGAAAAAATTAGTCGTGTATTAGTAAAAGCAGTTTTTGCGTTTATTAGGGAGCATGTATTTTCCACATTTTTCCTGGAAGGGTACTAGGATCTTCCATCCCATATTCCATATGTGCACATTTGTAAATCAGGCATGAGTGATTACTTTTGTTAGAGTTACCTAAGTAAAACTGAAGCACCACGGTCATGAAACAAGTTTGTATTATTTCCCTTTTTATTTAATACAATCCTTGTGGTCATGAAACAAGTTTGTATTTCCCTTTTTATTTAATACAATCCTTGTTTTGGGATACAGTCCAATACTGTGATTTTATAATATCCCCTACCCTCTGTATTCTGTTTTGTGATGACAGAAAATCTTCCTAATGTGATCACATTCTTATATGTAACTGTAAAAAGAAAAATCCAAATCTTGCTTCTCCAAATTAAGAGGAGTAGGTCCACTGCATTTGGTAAGAGGTTTAAACTGCCAGAGCAAGCATGACTTGATCCTGTGTGGTGTAAGCTTATTTTTTTCCTCTCTGCTAAATGTGTAGTCTTATTTCAGTGGTCAGAATTTAGCTCAATTTTCTTAATTTGCAACACTGGACTGAATTAATCTGTGCTGCAATTCCATTGACCTCTTTGGAGTTCCTAATAATTGGATTTGACCTAATACACTTTTCACTGAGTGCTATCTTGCTTTTCAGGGAGGCTAACACAATAACCATTTTCTATTTCTGCACTCGAACATCCTTTCTTTTTTTTCTTTTAATTCCTGCTAGAGAAAGGAGAGAAGACAAAGTGCTGCTGTAAACAGTGCTAAATAACTAAAGGGTATCCACAATTGCCTAGAAACCTCACTTCATTAGTTTATGTTGAAATCAATAGTAAAATTTCTAGTGACATTAGGATAGTGGGAATTTTGCCGCTGTTGCATCTGGTTATTTTCACAGTCAACTGTCCTTCCGTAAAAGTGGGGTTCAGCTCACATGAAGGTGATACCCTGAAGGGTCCTGTTTCTTTCCGTTGACAGTAGAGGAGTCTTAGGTGATTAACTCCAAAATAGCTACAATTAGAGAAAAAAAAGCCTAAGTTAAACGTTAAAGTACCTTGCTACTATCTGTAGTGGTGCCTTTGAAGTTCAAAAGCTAGGAGTCAAATTCTTCAGTGTGCCTTGAACAAGCTGCGTCTGATACGGGAAGGTGGATAAAGCCGGGCGTCTCTCTGAGGCTGCATGAACTGGCTTAAGCTGGATGTTTTGGCCTGAACTCATCTATCACCATTTCATATGGTGAATCTTGGTAACGGAACAAGAGGATGCATGAGCCTTTCTCTGTGAAGTTCTTGATCTCGATTCTGTGTCTTGATCTCGAAATGATGATGCATGCATTAAAGTTTACTATGTGCAGGCAACACTGGGGTTAAATAAAATGCTCATGTGCAAAGAGTTTTTTGTTTGTGTGTAAGTATTTGCAGTTTTGGGGCTTTAAGAAACAAATGCACACTGGCAGCATCAGTGAACTTGAGTCTGTGTTTTCTGAGAAATAATTGGACTAGGAAGACATTATATTGAACAGGATTCTGAGAGCCTAATTTGAAATTTATTTTTATATGCCAGACTCAAATATGTATTTAATAGATCATATGAATTATAGTCAATTGATTTGATCAGTTATTATTAAGATTTGAAATACTGGGCCTAATTCTATAGTTTCATAGAATCATAGAATCATAGAATCATTAAGGCTGGAAAAGACCTCTAAGATCATCAAGTCCAATCGCCAACCCAACACCACCATGCCCACTAAACCATGTCCCTAAGCGCCTCATCTACATGTCTTTTAAATACTTCCAGGGATGGTGACTCCACCACTTCCCTGGGCAGCCTGTTCCAAGGCCTGACCACTCTTTCAGTAAAGAAATTTTTCCTAATGTCCAATCTAAGCCTCCCCTGGCGCAACTTGAGGCCATTTCCTCTCGTCCTATCACAAGTTACTTGGGAGAAGAGACCAACCCCCACCTCGCTACAACCTCCTTTCAGGTAGTTGTAGAGCGCGATGAGGTCTCCCCTCAGCCTCCTCTTCTCCAGACTAAACAACCCCAGTTCCCTCAGGCGCTCCTCATAAGACTTGTTCTCTAGACCTTCACCAGCTTTGTTGCCCTTCTCTGGACACGCTCCAGCACCTCAGTGTCCTTCTTGTAGTGAGGGGCCCAAAACTGAACACAGGATTCGAGGTGCGGCCTCACCAGGGCCGAGTACAGGGGCACGATCCCCTCCTTACTCCTGCTGGCCACACTATTTCTGATACAGGCCAGGATGCTGTTGGCCTTCTTGGCCACCTGGGCAGGAGTGTTTAGTTTCCTAAAACTTGTGCAGTCTTACTTAAACCATATAAGATGCATGTCAGGTATTATTTCCATTTTACACAAGCATCAGTGTTCATTTGTTATGAAGAATCTGGAAATTGAGGCCCTAATAGTGACGTGCCTTGCATCCGACGCAATACAGATTGTGTGTCCCCATTAGCGAGCAGTGCAGACCTGCAGCAACACTTCTGCAGAAGGGAACTGTCGGTGCTCTGAACCTGGTGCCCATGCTGTGCGTATTTCAGGAGGGTGCTTTAGGCTGATGCTAGTCTAGCCCCATGGACTGAATGTCAGTAATCTAAGCGAGTAAATTAGGGCTCTTGGGAACACATCTTTCTGGTTTGGCTCTGAGACCACCCTGCAGTGTGAGCTCAAGTGCGGTAAATGGGGATGATTGGGAGGTTCGACTCAAAAGGGTCCTTGTGATCTCAGCTAAAGCAGTAATATAGATGCACTCACATGGCGTGATTTGTGCATGAGAGTTGCTCACTTCAGTAAGTGACTGCTTTTAAATCTTAATTTGCTTTTCTCAAGACTTTGTATTTAATTCTTCTGCCATCACCAACCTGTTCAGGAAGAGCCCAATGCAGGTGTGTGGTTCCTGAGAGCATCGACCAAAGATTTCTAGCTCTCTGGCCTTGTTGTAGAAGTGTATCAGCATGAGCAGATTAGCAGTGATGATATGGAATGCAGCTGTGTGATCTGAATGTCCTTACTGAGTAGGCTTTGATTAGCCAGTCAGCATAGTAGTGTATTTTAAATCATTTTTTTCTCCTTGTGAGGTGTATTGGTATGCTTTGGTTCACTGAACGCATCCCTGAACACATCACCCTTGAATATCACAAATACACATACAGCACATGGATCGCAATGAGGCTTGTGGTACTTATATAGATGCAAACCAGGAAGAACCACAAGGTGGAAAATAAATTTGAAACTGTATCTCGCTGAGGAGTGGTTCTGCAACTAAAAAAAAATCCAGTATAGAAACTAGATCCAAACACATTGCTGATTATTCCTCTGCAATTCTCCCTTAAAACTTTTGATGGTCTTTAAACTGTTGTACTAATGTTTCAAAAGAAATGTAATTTTACAGAGTGACTTGTCTGGGAATAGAATGAGATGGAACATCTGTCCTTCTGAACTGTTGGAATTGCTTGGCTGAAGCAAATGCAAGATGAAAAAAATGGAGATAAAAAGACAGTTAAAAAAAATAGGACTTGTTAATCTTTTCTCTAAAACACATACTAAACTTTTCAAGTTAAATTTACTCATACTATTTGCTGCTATTTTATACTACTACATCTTCCCACATAACAACTGAGTTAAAAAAGGAAAAAAGTAAAACTGGTTTCATTACTGAGATAACAGCATATGCTAGGACAATTGAAAAAGTCTGATGCATTTTCTTATCACAAAATACAGTTTTATTTTTTAAAATGATGTGAAGGAAAACATTTAATGATCTAGACTCTTGTATCACATGGTCAGCATCTCAGCTAATTTTTGTGATGGTCTGTATTTTGTTATAAGCTGGGGTTGTAGAAAACATACCGGAATAAACAGCCATTAAGCCTTCCATGCCAGAAAGCACTTTAAGACTAGTAAAAGGTAACATTGTCTTTTTAAAATGTTTTCAGCAGCCAGTAATCTATTTTCATGGTGTTCCATAAACCCTATTATCAGGGCTGCAGATTCCTACACATGACCAGTCTTCAGTAGTGAACAAAAATGGCATCTAAATCCCAAGTGACACTCTTAAGTACTTGGCAGCAGAAGGGCTCTTCTGAGGAAGATTAAGTTAATGGAAGCATTTGGGTAACATCTGCATGACTCTTCGTCCTGGTATGGCCAACTCACACTGCCGCAACACGTGACGGAGGATTTCTTCGATTATCACTTAAGAACAAAACTGGCTGAAGTTCCTTTCCAGGCATTCGTCAGACTGTAATGTATGTGTGAGAGTATATAGGTAGTGTAAACAGGCGTAGGTATAAAGGGTGGCCTGTACAGACTTCGAAGAGGACTTAATAAAAATCAAATTACTCGTTTAATGAAAAGTAAAAGAAATTGGGGGAAGGTTTGTTGTTGTAGCTGCTCTTTATTTGTCTTATTTACAGCAAGACGTACTGTCTTTTCCAGTTGAGTGCTGCCGCAGGCACACAGAGCCTCGTTAATACAGGCGATTAATGCACTTGCCCTTCACCTCAGTTGACCTGGTTTAAATCTGTTATTTTGTTACAAGTTAGAGGAGTTTATTGGCCTTTCTTTAGCCCCTAGCTGGTGCCTTTCCACCTCGTAAAACCACTTCACAATTTGGCATAAGTGCTGTTTTCTGGTGTGAAAGGACCCAGGGTTGCAGCAGCAGGGAAGAGGCAGGTCACGGCTGAGGGACGTCTGTGCAGGGGAGAGGGGAACCTCATCTGGGGACTGACTGTGTTGGGCTGGTCTCGCTTGGTTTTGCAGACTCCCGTTTGAAATCAGGGAGATCCTTGCTTGTCCGCATAGCGCCGCGTCGGTTTCCATGCCTAGGTTGAACAGAAATTACCTGGTTTCATTTTCTGTAGACTAATATTAAAAGAAGAAGGATGAGGGGAACATGAAGCAATTATGCTAGTATTGAATGGCACAATTTATATTTGTGTTGAGATTTGCTGACAGTAAGGACCTGGCAGAGTGGAATAGAATAGAAGTCTTAAATTCTTTGAAAAGGTTTTTATTCTCTACTGGGTATTCCTACCCTTTCAAGCCTCCTTTCCTGCAAAGTCCAACACTGCCATCATCAAGAGGTGGTTTTCATCAACAGCTACAGGGGGAACCTACAGACCAGTGCAAGCTCCATGGAAGTGCCTCCTCCTCTTTATTTCAAGATCTGGCTAATTGACTAACTATTCCAAGATTTGGAACAAAAGGTGACAAATTACTGCAAGTTTGAAATGAGATCCATCCTAAGAAAAGAGAAGAAGCTCAGAAATTATTTTTTTTTCCCATTGAAAAGGAGCGTGTTAGAGGAAATTGGCATTTTCCAGAAGAAAGCCTTGGAAACTGAATTTGAAATTTGTGTATATGAGCAGAACACTCAGCATTTTGGGCAGTGATACAGAAAAATAAAATTTGAAGAACATAAACCAGCCTGAAATTAAAAAAGAAAGAAGACTTTCAGAGTTTAACAGGAAAGAAACAAAAATGAAGGCAAAAAATTTGATGTGGCCAAACTCTGCTATCAAGTTACCATTCAGGTCTAAGCGCTAGAGAAGTGTAATTCAGATCTATCTGCTGAAATTTACTTTTTCCTTAGCTTCAAATTCTAACATCACCATAAGAGAAGTCAACTAGTTGTTAGTAATTTCCAGAACCTTATTTCCAGAAAGTATTCATTTTCTCCAAGGTATGTATTCCTAGAATTTCCCCAGATTTTGTTTAGGTAAAGGAGTAGTTTTTCACTGCGATTACTTTTTCTTTAATCTCTTTCAAAGGAAAGGTATTGGCAGGCAAAGATTGGTTTTGCCTTTGAATGATGTTTTGTGTTTTAGGATGTGGTAGACATCCACTATAGAACAGCACCCTGATTTCAGATGTTCTTTCCTTTTTGTTGCTGGTTAGCAACATTTTTTTTTTTTTTTTATAATGCTGTTGCCCTGGCAGTGCCATTTGGAAAGAGACAGTGAGAATCAGCTTCAGGGCAATGTCAGCCAGCTTAAAGTAAAGAGCTTTCATTGGGTTAAATTAACCTGCTAGCCTTTGTAATAGGAATGAAGAGGAGCTCTGGGGTGGGGACAGCTACCTCCTTCAGAGGGATGGTAGCAACCAAATGAAGGGGGGACCCTCTAACAGCAGTTTCTTCAACGAGCAATTGACCACCGCTTGTAAAGATTCTCAGTGTTTATACCTAGAATTTGCTCCCACCAATGACACTGTTTAATGTGTCATCAAATTGCAGTGCTTCTCTGGGTGGTAGGACTCTGGATAGATCACAGGGCCATGAGTTTTCCAATTAAATGTGCAGTGAATTAAGGAGTTTACATTTCTTGAGAATGAACAGATGAGTAGATGAGTCTTCTTATGAACTGGTTTAGTAAAAAAAAAAAACCCACCCAGACTGTATTAATAGCAGATTTTATTTTGTAAACTTTACTAAACTTCTGATCTGACTGACCTACCCACTTCAGCGACTGGACAGAAAGACAAGAAAACTCTGTTGTGGAAGCAAAGCGTCTGTCTGGGAAAGTTAGGTGAGGAGGGAGGCGTGAGAATCGGTGGGGCTTGTTGTGAAGCCAGACCCTCTCTGTCACAGCCACAGTCTCAGCCCCAGCTCATAATCTGCACTTCTGTGGGGTGAAGTTTAAAATCTCAACTGAGTTTCTAGGCCTTTAGTTTGGTGAATGAAATGTAATAATTTATGAGCCGCGAACACCAGTGTCTGGCAATACTGTGTGTTGGCATTGGCCTGAACACCTTGCAGATGAGCTTAAATGGTTGTTGTTATATAAAAATGCTGAAGACCTATCATGAACTAGAGGATGTTCATTTAAAAAACAACACCAACCTTGTTAATCTGTCAAAAGCTACCTTAAAACTGGTGCTTTTCAGTTTCTGATGGAATATGTTCCTTGGGCCAGATCCTCAGATGCTGCGGACAGTTGTGCTGAAGTCAAGCAAGCGATGGTAGTTTGCAACAGCTGAAACTTTGGGTGCTTGGGGGTGCATACCTGTGTTGTATGTGGCCTGGATATTTATTGTATCCCCTGGGTTGCATGCAGGGGATCTGACAGTGATGTGCCAAAAGGAGAAAGAAAATTCTCTTTCCATGGAGTGCTGTCAAAATCCTGCTTTTGTACTTTGAATCATCGGGGCTGTAGCTGTTAGGCTTGCAATTGTTTAAAGATGTCATAAATATTTCTGATATTCTGTTAAATGCAGTCTGCTTTGATTACTAAACCTTGCTTGAGTATTGCACTCAGGAGGGTAATGATAATATTGATTTACCTACGTATTGTGTGTAGTATATCAGTGTTATCAGGCGTGACTTTATTTTAGTAGAAACTTTACAATACAAATCTAATCTGATAGTTTTATATGATCTCTGGCTCTGGATGTTGGAAATAGGTTGCAGCTTGTGTTGTAATGATTTTGTTTAACACAGCACATGGCTTTTCAAAAATATTTGAGGGCTAACCTTTACTCAGGGTTTTGTTCTTACCCACGAATGGCCATTTTAATGATGACTCACAAGAAACTGTTTGAAATGTTTCAGAAACCTGTTGCCCTAACTTTGATGTTCTTGTTTGAAGGTCACTCTTTTAGAGGCAGTGAGCTGTGTCGTACTGGCTAAACGATTCTGGAAACTTGCTGCGGAACAGGATTCAGAGTGGCTTAGGAGCAGAAAATATCTTTTACTTGCTGCCTGTTGAGAAGCTATCTTGCTGTAACTCCTTTCTTGCTGCTACTCCTAATATACCCGCAAGGGAGAGGAAACCTTTGCTACAAGCCCTTCAGCAGAGAGCGGATCCACGGGGGACTTGGTACATGGTGTGGTCTGGGGCCCAGTTTAACTTCGCTTCGTCTTTCCAGCAGTCCCAGAACTCTTCAAAAATGTGGGTGGAGATCCATTACACATGCTTACTATGGTTACTCGCCATGAAAAACAGTATGAACGGCCAACACAGACTCCAGGTGGTGGATCAGCATTAATCATAATAGACCCAGGGGCAGAGGATTGGCAAGATACCACGAGAAATGGTTGTACATCCATCCCCTTGAACATCATTTCCTCCCATGGGGGACAGGCAGTGCCTCCATCTTCTGCTTCCAGCTATCATAAACCATGATCTGCTGTATGCTCGTGTCCTTTTGTATGCAGAAAAAGGGTGCACGACATAACCCTCTGGTAGAGCAGACTTAGAAATTTTGGGGTTTTGGAAGCTTTCAGGAAAAAATAATAAAGATAGAAGCCTGTCCTTCAAATTCAATTGCATTTAATAGGAACAGCTTTTAGAGGGATTGCATGTTTGTCAGCACACTTGCCTAAAAGACCGTGTAGGTGATGAGCCAGAAAGATGCATCTTTTCTCCTCTTTCCTCTCTTCCTCAATCATCTGTTGCATATATTTCTGCTCATCTGAACCAGAAAGGGAAACGGTGTGGATGTGGAAGAAAAGCAGGAGTGTTCAATGTGTTTGCAGCATGCTCACCACAGGCCTGTTGTGTGAGATACCAGTGGTGAACCAACTAGCAAGAGAAGAAGTTGGGCTTGTGGTTGGCCTTGTGGCCGAGCTCTCTAGCTGGCGGAGCAGCTGCAGAGGCAGCCAGGGCCGAGCTGGTTTTGAGGAGATGGGGAAGTAGATGGGCTCTGGCCAGTGCCCATCCCTCCCCCTTCCCTCAACGCAGAGTTGTGCAGGGAGCTCTTTTGCTCAGAGGATGTTAGGACACAAGTGGTGCCTCCTCTGAACCACAGAGAGGAACAGCTACCAGAGTTGCTGAAATAGGGACTGTTAGATGCTGTGTGAGCCTGCTGCACTTCTGGAGGATTTTCTGTGCCCCATCCTCTTTCGCTGGAGCTCTGTCTCTCTCCTGTCTGCATCTTCCCACTCCCTGCAGTCCTTTCACTTCATTTTTGCTGCTTGTCTGCTCTGTTTTAGCTTCAACTCTCCTGGCCTATTTCTCCTTACATCTTTCCTCATCAGTCCCTTGTTTCTTTTAGGTCCACACACCCCACTTTATCTAAACCCTGTTAAGAAAAAACCACGAATGGACCTCCTCTGAAGTTGTTTCTATCACACAATTTGTTGGTTGTGTTACTGCCTTTCCTGCAGCCTTTCCTCCATCGTTCTTTGTTTGGCTGTGAGAGCTCCAGGCAGGGCCTGGCTGCAGCTCTGTGTGTGCAGAGCCTAGCAAGACCGAAGGCGCTCCATTCTCAGTAGTCCTTAGGCACTGATGTTGTAAGCAGAATTAATAGTAATTTGAGTGGATGCAATTGCCAATGTGGCCACAGACTTACAATGCAACTGTGGGAAAGTAAGTCTCCTGGTGTCTCTGATCACTATCTGTAAAATAATACTTTCCTTCTAGCCTTTAAATAAGAATACATGGTTAAAACTAAATTGGATTTTTAAATCTCTTTCACCGTGAATAATCTTCTGTGTGATTAGCAAGACAAGTTAGGTATGCAGTTGTTTTTAAATGGTAATTTTTAGGCTTACCTGTCTGTTTCTCAGATGTTAACGTGGTTCTGCAGTGTGATGTACTGATTTGCAGCTCATGCATCCACATGTGTACACAAACACACTCGCATTTCAGCAACACATTTCCCTTTCTGCTGCTCCTTTGGAGGATCCCACTGGAAAATTGCAAGAGTTAGGCATCTGGGAAAAGACTGTTGCAAATTTTATATCCTCCCACCAACTTGTATCTTTTGTACCTGCACGGGCAGGGAAAGAATAACAGTGGAGGCACATGTATGTATGCGTGTTCAAACGACTAGCACATTTGTAAACTAGAACCAAGGCAACTGTCAGAGCTTATTGCTACTGCATGAGCCCACTTAACAGTATTACAGAGTGCAGTGTATGCTATAATCATACTTACATATCTCAAGGAAATATAGTATGTCTTATTAATTATGGATCACAAATGTATTTTGATATCCTTTATTAAAGGCAGTATTGAAATACAAAACATTGCAACAGAACCATGCTAATTTGCACGGTTGACTGGGAGACCCTTTGTGGCTGAATTAATTTTGCAATTTAGTAAGTTAACATACCCAGCACAGCAAAGCTCATGCATCACAAATTGCAATTATTCAGAGTATTTTGACAACAATATCTCTATTTTAGTTATTTACAATGCTTAATGACTTCCTAGTAGTTGTTCAATAGCATCTCTTTTATGAAAATCAATGAAATCTTATTCATACAGGCTGAAAGGGGTCAGGCATATGGGGATGCTGGGCAGAGATGAAGGTAGGGGTCCCTTTCTTCTCTCACCTGCACGCTCGCTGCTTGCCACTGCTGTCTAACTCAGCCTACTGTCTCTTCTCAGAAGTGCCTGAAAAGCACTGTGACTTGATTTGGGACTAGTTAAAAGAGAGACATTTTTGTATGTATTGCATGGTGTGCAGACAAGTGTGACTCGTACTGAGCTGTTGTTGATAATTGCTTGATAGTGGCCAAATAATAGATGAAAAGATGTTTTCTCTGCAAAGCAGGGTTTACAAGTTTGGAAATAAAGTCAATGGAAAGTAAAAGTAAAGATCTTTGGTGTTTGACAGGCGGTAAATTTGCTCAAATGACCCAGGTAAGGTTTCAGATGACACAGCTTTCAATATCAAATTGTTTGTCATACAGGTGTTAGTATTGAAAACGCTTGCTGCTAAGTACAAAAACCACCTTACAACCTAGCAACCCAGTGAACAAGAAAGTCTCCTAAACGGCTGTGATATGACTCGTCCTCATGTAGTTCCCCTTTCTTGGCCTGATGGATCTGAAATTCTCACTCTCAAGGTTATCAGGAAACCATCTGGATTTCCTTTGAGCTCAGCACATGGGATTATATCCTTTTTTCTGCCCAGCAGTGCAGCATCTCCCCAGTCCCGCTCACCAACACTTCTGGCAGTCCTGCATTTTGTATCTCTTGCTATTCCAGGCAACCCAAGCATATATGTTTTGCACGTGTGCCAAAGCCAGTAGTTTTTGCTGTTTCCAGCCTGCTGGTGGCTGAGACTATTTTCTCGCTGCTTAACACTTCACTGGCGTTTGACACTGAGGGCTTTGCTGTACGGCGTGCATCTCCTGGTACAGAGCAGGTAGCATGAGCTGTTTAATGCGTCCTTGCTCACGCTGGACAGACGTCTCTTTTTGGAAGGGAATTCCCACCCCCTTCTGCTTTGACCAAGGGCCCGTGCTGATATGTTTCTCTTCCTTCCACCCACAGGGAAGTCGGCGCTTCCCTCACCATCAGGCTCAGCCTGGTGGTTGCCTTGCGGCCATCACCTTATCCTGAAGTCTGGTTATCTTGACTAAAACCAAAGCTTGTCCACAACCAACATAAGTGTAAAACAGAAAATAAAGCATGCCTATGCTAATAATTTCAAACTGCAGGCTTAACTAGGCCCTAAACCAAGTTAGGTCCAGTACTAATTAAGCTGTTGGGAGACCGTACATATTGACACAATCCATCCGTGTCGTTGTCTGTGTGCGTGCACCTCTTCCTCCAAGGGACCATCCAACAGGCTGTCTCGGATGGTCTGTGGCCTCTGAGCCTCCCCTGTAAAGACGAGAATTATAGAATCATAGAATCATAGAA
>NW_009193938.1:0-16695 GCF_000690835.1 Fulmarus glacialis
GGGCGGCTGCGGCGGCTTAAACCGGGAAGCAGAAACGGCCTTTGCCATCTGTCTTGGCTTAGGCCTGTGAGCAGGTGTCGATACCCATCAGAGGGCAGCCGTTAAAGCATATCGGTAGCAGAGCGTTACAGGTAAAGGGTTCTGGTCGCGGCTGAGGTTTATGTATCTGTGTACGCTTGTTTAAGCAATTTCTTTGCTTAATGGGCGTAGATAAATTTTTACACCTTTTTTAGAAAAAGGTGTGAGAGCTGTTGTGTTGCCCGCATTTGAATGACAGAAGGGATTCAGTTGCAAATCATACTTGTCACTTCAGTAAATGCGTGTTTAATATAAAGTGTGTTAATCTAAATACCAAAGCAATTCTTAGTCTGTAACGTGTGAACTGAAGCGATTTCTGATGATTACTGCTTTGCTCTAGACCTTTGAAATACCATCGAGACTCGGTTACCAGGGGATGGGTTATTGAAGATAACTGCTGTGCTGTGCTCGAGGTGATGTATGGCTGAGGGTATCAGCCCCCTCCCTAGCTGCAGGGCAGGGTTCTTCTCTTTACCACCATGTGACCTGGCACGCCTGCACAGCAAATAGCTTTCTTTTCCAAAGGTAAATACCACAGTTGTTTTTTTCCCAGTATGTGTGAGGAAGTGTATGGTTTTGCTTTCTCTAGATTTCTCTTTTGCATTCCTTGCAATTACCGTCATTCCTTTTATATAGTTAGTTCGAGTGTTCATGCTTTTCCAGTATTCTGTTGAGTTTTTCAGACTGGTAGGATCTGAGATGACTGTATTGCTGCTTAGTGAAGAACTTCTGTTTTTAGAGGAAGCAATCTGTGGTGAGAATTTAATGATGCTTTCTAACTATAATAATAACGAAGACAGGAAAGTTCTGCGTAAATATCCTTTGCTTTTGACAACAGGGATTTCTTGACCTATAAATTTTAGCAGGAGATTAAGAAAAAAGCTAATTAAATTTTGTACTCATTAGACCTAGATTCCACAGATGCCAGTAAAACAATGTAATGAACTTTAGCGCTGTAGTTCTGGAAAGTGTGTGTTAAGTGTGGACAAGGGTTTTTTGTGTATGTAAAGTGAATTTTCACATGTTGTTTCGTAGTTTGCAAATTATGTAATTTGACTTCTTTTCACTGCTTTACTTTTAATGTTTACCATTCAGCAGGCGTTTTTCTGTAATGTTCATTTAATGCTTTAATCTGTATTTGTTTGTTTAATTGCATGCACCTATATGATATAAGAACATCCAAGAACGTATGCATGTATGCTGCTCATGAGTTACATGCATCCTGAAACTCATCACACTTGAAAATTAGGTACTGTTGTGGCTGAAAGGAAATACTTTGCCACTTTCAGTCTTTGGACTTCTGTTAATTCCTTCTTCTTTCCATCCAAAGAATGAGCACATGTCGATGGTGTACACCTAGTGGTTCTGATACCACTGAGTTCCTGAAGAGCTATGCTTCTAAATGGTTGTCCCCGGAAGATCTTGAAGGATCCAATGATGATCTCTGTTACTGCCTGGAGTGTGTGGTTGAATACCACAAAGCAAGGGAAAAATTGCCAAGGTTGCATGAGGTAATTAAGAGACTTGGCTCCTGCCCATTCCTGAGCAGGAGGACTCAGAACTGAAGGAAAACTTCAGAAGAGGCTTCGGTGGTCCAGCCTCAGTGTAGGGGGGAGTTTTGTGCAGGGGTTGTGTTTTATTGGTGTTCGGGAATAGGGTACGTTGCTTTTTAACTGTCTGCTTTTTTTATATTGAGTTGTAAAGAGCCGATCGTAAAACAAGGGGACCCTCTTGTTTTGCATGTATTCAAATTAGCAAGAACTAAATCAGTAGTGGGAAGTTGCTGACTAGACATTATAGCTTGAACTTTATTCATGCTGTGATGATTTGACATCTGAAAAAAAGAACACCTGCCAAACAAACTAAGAGCTCTATTTCTTTAATATATTTTCTTCCTTCCTCTGGCTTCTGTTCAGCTTTGGGGTTGTTCCTTTTTGTTTGCTTTCATTTCTCATTTGTAGTTTTCTACTATGCTTGAATTTCAGAGATCTGATCTTGCAAGCCTGTGAGATTGTGCAATTAAAAATAATCAAAAAAGTTAAAAAACTCTTCATTTTATTATAAGCCTTTTATAATTCTCCCTCATTAGTATCCAATTTTGTATTTTGGAAAACTTACTTTTTCTTATGTGTACATGTATGTAAAGTGAATATTTGTAGCTAGTTGATCATAATACAGATGTCTAAAAGGTTGCTCTTTAAATTAGTCAGCTAGATTTCTCTGGAGGGCCATCCCATCTGAGTATAGATTGGAAATAAGTGGAGTGACTCAACTGCTGAAGGTTTCTTTCTGTGTCTATTAACTGTAGGAAATAACCTTGGTTTCTAATGGAGGTTTGGAGCAGTTACTTTAGATGAGTAATGTTATGTGAGCCGAATCCCCTACAAATATTCAGCAAGTTGATTGGTCTGTTTGCGTTGTTTACATTCACTCCCTTCCACTAACGCATTGCAAAATATGTGAGAAGGCAGGATTTTAAAATTGCTTTTCCCATCTTCCTAAACATGATCATTTTCTCTATCGTGCACTTCTTTATATTGGCCAGTGGAACAAAGTTTTGTGACTAACCTATGGCCTGAAATAATTATTGAAATGCCTTATGAATATTTAACAGAATTATAAAAATGCTTCTGTTTTGAATGCCACTTTTTAAAAAATTACTTCATAATCTTAACTCTGAAGTGAGAGTTTTTTGATTTGCACAATCTGAATGCCATGTCAAAACTTTATTGTTTCACACCACGCTTGGAAAGAAATTTTTCAAAATGAAATTGTGAATTTTGAAAGTCTCGTTAAGGTTTCTGCATGTGATAATAAATGTCCTTAATGGCTTTCTTCACAAATGCACTTTGATGAGTTGTTTTTCCCCACTGAATAGGTCTTGTGGGAGTTGGAAACCTCCCGTCTTGTTGCCCACATTGAGAAATCCATGCAACAAGAAGCTGGAGAAGATGATGAGTTGTTTATAGTGGATGATAATGGAGAGACACAGCTGTCTGGTTATGTGGGCCCGGATTTTGAGAATAACCTGCGAGTGCCCCTCCTAGAAGTACTGAAATATCCATATCTGCTGCTGCATGAGAAAGTCAGTACGTATCTTAGAGTGTACAGTTAGAAGGGAATGGTATTGTTTCTACTGAAGGGGCTGCAAATAACAAATAGTAGTTAAAACAAAGTATCAGGGTATGTGTATATATAATATTTATTTTGACACTAAATAGTTTGTTTTGTGAGCATATAAATTAGTCCTTACTATAACTGTGTTTGTCCTTTCAGGTGAGCTGTGTGTAGAAGTGCTCTGTAGAATGGAACAAAGTCACAGCTCCTTTCAGGTCTTTGAGAAATATCCAGGAATTTATCTCTTTTTGGTACACCCGAATGAGGTGGTAAGCTACTTTTTCTGTTCCACTAAAACTTAGTTTTAAATAGCATCAGAACAGATTCTTATTTTTCATGACAAGAATATGAAAACAGTAGCGTTCAGAATTTTAAGTGTTTGATTTTTTTGTATTTTTCTTTAACAGTGTATTATAAATGAGATTTCAGTAGGAATATCGTTACTCTTGCTGAAGGAGAGAAGACTCTTCTTTTGCAGTAACTTCTAGAATCGCTTTACTGTTTGCATTCAGTCAGCAGAAGTTACAGATGTTCAACCAAACTGTAAATTTACGCCCTATAGTCACAAATGGAATTCTTCTCAAGTGGGCCGGGGTTTTTAATTTAGTGTATTAATACCCTTCTCCTTCCCTGTTCTTTCTCTATCCCTAGAAGCTTTCACATTTTAGTAATATTCTGAACCTTAAAAATTGAAAAAGTGAGAATAGTGTAGTTACTTGCAAGAAGAGATGCTCAGCAGTGTACTTCCTCTGAAATGCCCTTTGATTGTAACTGAATTTTGTCATCACAAGGAGGCAATATTGTATTTTAATGGATTTGTGTATTCTGTGGTGGGAAAACTCAAAACCCTGCAAGTTTTTTTTTTTTTTGCCTGTGTCTGAATCCATGTGGGATATTTTAATACTGAACAGTCAGAGATCAAAAGTTCATTTGAAAGTGTAAACAGGAGAGCTCCATTCTTTATGATATTTAGAACTGTGAACTGATCTTAGTATCATTCATGCTAGTGTACAGAGCAGAGACTGCTCCATTTTTGAATCCAATCTCTTAGGAAAGTAACAAAAAGAGAAATTGTGGAATACTGGAAGTGTCTAGGTTGAAAGGCTTTGCAATTGCAGTTGTTACCAACACTTTTTTTTTTTGTTTGTTTTTGTTTTTGCTGTTTAAAAGGATTTGAGAGATTACAAAAAAGACCGGAGGTTCTCAAAGCGGTCCAGACGTTGTCTGAGTACCTACTTTTCTGCATTGTTTTGAAAATGATGTATTATCCTGCTAGAAGGCTGTTCCTTGAAACTACACGTACACATCCTAGAAGTGAAACTGGTATCAGTAATAGGGAAGAGTACTAGAAAATAGCGATAGTACAGAAAACTTGGGGACATGCACTCTGCTACAATTGGGAGGGCCTGTTGGATAGTGAATCCCGGTTTCATGCGCCATGTTAATACCAAAGGGAGATTGAGTGCTTTCTTTGCATGATCTGAGAAAAGTCCCTGTGTGGTGTGTTTATCTGTGTCAAGAGAATTTGGATGTGTAACTCTCAAAGGAGTATTGAATTGTAACTCAAGTGGGCTATTTGTTTGTATCAGGAGAGTGTGAGTTCATACCATTGTTTTCCCATCTCATTTGATGCAGCTTTGGAGAGTCAGGTTACATTCGCTGCGGCTGGTGGGCAGGTTGTGGCTGTACCGTTTCCAAGAATGGCTTACTTAAACACCAATGTGGAGTACAAAATTTCAAGTTGTCCTAAGAAACAGTAAAAGATTTGATAGTATTGTACTTCACACTTGCTGAAACTCTAAAGTTTTCTCAGTAGGTCAGAGAATGATTCCACTAAGGCAAGAAATGACAAGCGTCCAGTGCTGACAGCACAACTTAGCATCTGTTGTTACAGTATACGATTATCTAAGTGGTAAATATTGGTCAATTACGTTTAAACAGTGTAAAGTAAGAACAAAACCAAATGCTATCCCTTTGTCACATGAATCCCAAGGAGTTTTATTTGTATATATTACCCTGAATTTTAACTTCTTTGTTACCAACATCTTCTCATAGGTACAGTAAGCCTGTTTCTAAGGTTATTTTGGAAAAAGACTCACTCTTACTTGCAATTATGAGGCCTTACTTTAGTAAAAATTTGTCCCACTTGTAGTAGCAGTGATTCCTAATCTTACAGCATTGTGATTTATTTGTTCTTTTTATTGATATATAATTTTTTTGCTTTAATCCTTAGATTCGTCGATGGGCCATCCTGACAGCAAGGAACTTGGGGAAGGTTGACAGGGATGATTACTATGACTTACAGGAAGTGCTGACTTGCCTTTTTAAAGTTATTGAGTTGGGGCTTTTTGAGAGTCCAGATATTTACATCTCTTCAATGTTTGAAAAGGGTAGACTCATCCTTCTGCCATCTCATTTGTATGATACTGCCAACTACAAGAACTATTGGCTAGGTGAGCATTTATGATCAGAAATGAATTTGTACGTGTAGTCTCTCTCATCTTGTAAGCACTTCTTTCAAGTCAGAGCTCTACTATTTCATAGGTGCTGTTTATTTTGGGGCATGTCAGATAGGAAAGTTGAAGGTTCCACAACTGCAGTGGTGAGTTAGTGTTTAGTTAGTTTCATATTGCTGCTAATCTCTTTAGTCAAGTGTTAAGCTGGTAATGGCATTTGGAAAATGATCGTTGATTTGGTGAAAATTACAACAAATTTTTGCAAATATACGGACAGGTTACTTTTTTTTTTGTAGGGATCTGTATGTTGCTGACAGTGCTGGAAGAACAAGCTATGGACTCCTTGTTACTGGGCCCAGACAAACAAAATGATTTCATGCAGTCTATACTTCACACCATGGAGAAAGAAGCAGCTGGTAACTAATTTTGAACTGAGATTAAGACAGTTCATAGCCTATTTTTCATCTTTATCAAACTTCCTTGTTTAATTGAGTAAATTCTTAGTACTGTAATGCTGAGGTGATTTTAACTGAGGCTTATTTATCTTCTGGAAGATGGCCAATATTGCACAATATTTGGGCAATGCTGACAACTACTGAAAAATGACATTCAAACAAACGCTTAAAGTGGAGAAGGGATGGCAGTGCAGTGCTTTGCATAAGGCTAGCTTAGAGGTTTTGAGAGGACAAGTCTGTAATTTCTACCATATTGTTTTCATTTAACGTACATGGGAGTATGGGAATGCACATTTCGCTGTGGCATGAAGTTTGAATTTTGAGTCTTGAAATAAAGAAACACCTTCTTCTGAATTGCCACAATTTGCTTAAAATTTGACTCTTCCATCCATGTGTTTGAGGGAACCTCTTCTGCAGCTGGGAATTTAGACTTACAATTTAGACTAGTAGCCCTTGGGCCATTCTTGTAGGCTACATGCCATGACATAGCCTGGGAATGGCACATGAGCTCAAGACCAGGGCTGCCTCTTAAATGACTAGATTTTTATAAACTTAGTATGTTTATTGAGGATATGGTATTCTCTTATATGAAGAAGGAAGAACACACTTGAAGGAAAACCAATTGCTTCTAGCTTAAATTTGAAGTATAAATTGTCATAGCCATGTAAGTTGTACCCACTTCTTAGAACAGCACTGAAAAAATCAGTGTGGAAGAATCCGTTTCATAGAGTTGGGAAATGTTAGTAATAGTTATCCAAGTTCCTGTTGATTTAAGGCTGCATAAGGAGCAGTGTCTGTCTGTACAGATAAGTGAGGTTGACTTTTTTCATCCTTTTTCCGGGTTAAAAAGTATAGTTGCAACTTACTAGAATACGTATCTTTATATTAGTACTTAAGAAAAATCAATGAAAACCAACTACTTTCAACTTCAGCTTAGTCTAAGAATGTACAGGACTTTTGCATTTCAACTGTCCCCAATATTACTGTTATGTTTCAGATGATTCTACTGACCCCTTCTGGCCAGCGCTGCATTGTTTCATGGTTATTTTGGATCAGCTCGGATCTAAAGTATGGGGTCAGCTTATTGATCCTGTCCAAGCCTTTCAAACCATTATCAACAGTGTGAGCTACAACAATGAAATAAAAAATATACGCAGTAGCTTTAAGAGGTCAGTTTTATTAAGAGACTAGAACAGTTTTACGATTTTAATACCAGGTAGTGTAGTAGCTTGGTCTTGGTTTTCTTGTCAGTGCTGCCTTAACTTGCGTTGGGGGAGGGAGATGGCAAGTAAAAAAAATCGTATGTTGCCAACTTCAAGCAATGAAAGATGAAGTAGGTCCCCTAAAATTGTGAGGTTCTTCCAAAAAATACAAGCTCACTTCTTTTTGACTACTATGATGTCTGTTACACTTTTCAGGATTTTTTCCTGAATCAGGAGGGCTGCTAACTGTTCAGTGCTTATTTAGTGCTATAACCAACTTGCACTTAAGTTTAAGGAAGATTGCCATGTCTGAAACTCTTGGTAAAATTATGGGAATTCCAGAGTTTTCAGTGGATGACATAGTTTTAGATTTTATTGTAGTTCCAGGTGACAACTGATTTGAGTTTGCTTTCAGCTCATGTTAAGTCTTAAATATTTCTCAAGATTAGATTTACTTAATGGTACTGTATGGTCTTAAAAAAGTTTTATTCCTTTTCTGAATGTATTCCTCTCAGGGAAGGTAATAAAGTGAGAGTCGTGGAACTGGCCTTTAATAGCTTGCATAACATAGTGAACAGCTGAAAGGAAATGCTTTAAAACACATAGCAGGCATCAGGTAGTCTTTTAAAGGTTTTGTCTTAATATACTTATATCCTAAGATAAAATGGAGTTTTTGAATCACTTCTGAGTGACAATATTGTCAGTATTGACCAGAAAGTTAATTAGGTAAAGTGCTTGTTCAGTGCAGAAGTGGTTGATTAGTACACTGCTAGGAAGTCTAGAAACAGCTTCTATGAGAATAGAATTCTGTTACGTAAACTTGAACTCCATCTTTTGGCATGCTGTCCCTTTTAAGGATTTTTATAAGAAGCCAGGTCCCAGGACTTTAGGAACACATCCTATTTTTGAAAACTGAAACTGTGTCTAATTTTAAAAAGTTGGTGGAAACTAGTACTTGGATAACCATACCAGTTGTTTACTGTTTTCCTGTGATACATTTTTAATCAACTTTAAGTGATAATGTCTTAAATGTTCAGTATTTTTATACACACACAGTCTATGATGTTATAGATAGCTACGGATATATATATATGGAATGTTATAGCTGAGGAAGGTATATTAAAGGAGATTTTCGTCAGTTAAACAAGCTCTTTGAGTGTTGTGTTCGAATAGGTGCATACAAAGTTTATGAGTAGCCATGATTAAGCTGTATTATGTATTTATGCATAGAAAATTCGAAGAAAATGGAATTCTTCTGGGTGTTTGTTCTAGGTAGTCAAATCCATGACTGAGTAGAAAGCCCTTTTTCCTGAGGCGGTTGCTTCCCCTGCCTCTTACGAGCAGGATAGAACAAGCTCTAAAATTTTAAATATGGTATCTTCTCATAGGTATGTTTTATCACTGAGAAGTTCCAATAGTCACATGGTCAGTATCTGAAAAGTGAAATCTGTGTCTTGGCCAGTTGGCTTTCTTATAGATTAAGTTAGTTGTGTGGAGTCTGTAATGATTTGTATTTCTTTTTAGGACAAAATCTGAACCGGAGTCAGACTACAATGATGACATGGTTACTTGCAGTCAGATTGTGTATAATTATAACACAGAAAAGCCTCAAAAGGTATTAAAAAATACTTTATTTCCCTGTTCTTCGAACTCTGATCACTGAATTACACTGTCAGTTTAAACCATCTATAAAATACGGAGGGGAAGAGACTCTGTTTCTACTAGTAATGTTGTAAAGAAAAAGATATTAAATAATATATGTCACTTTTGTGTGCCTTAAATAGCAGCCAGTCTGGTCACTTCTTGTTTACCTGGTACTTTCAGGCTGTAAGAGGAAAGAAGAATGTGTTTGTGAATTAGGCAAGACGGAAACAAACATTGGTACCTCAATGAAAACTCTGAATTCAATTTCAAAGAAAAGTTGCTGATTGAGTTCTTGTATTTTGCTTTTTGTTCTCAGTATTCGAAACTAATATATTGAGTATGGAGTAATGAGGTATGCATTGATGTACTTTCAAATGTTAGACTGTGCTCCAAAATGGCACCATTTTTTTCTTGTTATAAAGCAGAAGAAACATTTGTGAGTGTGTTCTCTTGATGCGTTGCATTTATGAAATGTCTTTTAAAGACTTTAAATGTGTATTTGATTATCTGAGGTTAAATTATGTCAGCATAACACCACCTTTGGAGGGTTTCACAATGATTTTTTTGAAGGAAGTACACTTATTTCATAGGTTACATTTTAGGTAGTGAGTTCCTTATACCTGTGTTAGCTTGATCTTTACGTTTTGCATTTTTTTAATTTAGGTTTTGACTTATATTAGGATATACAAGATGCCATGATTTAATCAACATATATTTGAGAAAAAGTAACCTTTATAGCTAGAAGAAAACCTGGCAGACTGAACTGTGCAAATGTGCATAATGAGGATGATGTGTGGTGAATTTATTTTTCAGGATACTGGATGGAAGACTGCCATTTGTCCAGACTACTGCCCCAACATGTATGAAGATATGCAAAAACTGGCTAATGTGCTTCAGTCTGATATTGGCAGAGATATGCGTGTCCATCACAGCACGTTTCTGTGGTTTATCCCTTTTGTTCAGTCGCTTATGGATCTCAAGGACTTGGGTGTAGCATATATAGTAGAGGTCATTCACTACCTCTGCTCGGAAATCAAAGATATTATCAATGAAAGAATCCAGCAGTGTGACAAAATCTCAGAATTTTTTCTCCTGATCTTGGTGTCCATTATTGAACTACACAGAAATAAAAAATGCCTGCATTTGCTATGGATTAGCTCCCGAGAATGGGTAGAAGCAGTGGTGAGATGTGCTAAGCTTCCAGCTATAGCATTTACACGGTGCACTGAAAAAGCATCTGGACACTCTGTGAGAGGTTCATCAGCAGTATCTTTACAAGCTTCTAACTCTGTGCAGCACGCCTGTGTACAGTTGATACGCAGCCTTCTTAGAGAAGGCTATCAAATTGGGCAGCATGCTCTTTGCAAGCAATACCTAGACAAACTCAATTTTCTTCTGCGAGGAAATCTCTCTTTAGGTTGGCAGCTGAACATCCAGGAAACCCAGGAATTACAGACGTGTTTAAAGCAAGTTATAAGAAGTATGAAGGACAGAGCATTGAATACCCCTGTGCCTGTAGGAAGCAATGCAAACTCTACAACTTTGCCTACCGTTTCTATAAAGCAAGAGAAGAGTGCACGTGGTGATGGATGCAAGATGAGTGTACATGGCAGAGATGACCTTTGTTCACCATTTGCTGTCGTATCGAAGGAAGGCAAAGATGAAGATCATCAAGAGAGCCCTTTCCCTAGAAGAAAGAGTGCCTGGGAAGAGGAATGTAGAGATGCATCTAAAAGTTCAAGATCTTGGACATCCACAGAAGGCCTCTTGATGAATATTAAAAAGGAACCTAATGACTTGGCAACTCAGGAATATGTCTGCCCACAGAACTCTTTGGCAACAAAAGTATGTGGGAAAGTTCAGGAAAATAGGAACAATGATCTTGTGGCAGGAAGATGCGATACGGATAATCAGTGCTTTAATCCAAATGCCCAGTCTTCAGATTTCAGAAGAGGCGAAGAGCTGGAAACCGAATGTGAAGCAGGACCCATGACACCAATACGTCTGGCTGCTCAAACTCGTATTGGTTCTCCAGAACATGTTTACAGCTCGGATGTAAAGGAAAGCAGTATGTCTCCCAGTTCTTCTTCAAAGTTTAAAGTAGATGTGCATAGACTTACAAATTTGAAAAACAAGCTACAGAAAACTGAATGGCCCTCAAAGCTATCACAGCCAGTGAAGCCACGCAACTTGAAAAACTGCAGTTTAGTAACAAGTGCTTCAAAAGCAGAGGTAGAGCAACCTAAGTTTTGCACTGGCTATCTGTGTACAAGCAAAGATTGTCATAAACATCAGGGAGCGAATACTGTGTGTGAAAATGAAATCTCTCTTGATACTCCATCTTCAAGGAGTTGTGGAAGTACACAAGAGAAAAGTGTCAATAGTGCTTTTCAATCCAGACTGGTCCCCGCTAAACAGGTATCAAAAGAAACACCACTAGATTGCTCTAGCTCCTCTAAAAATGAACCCGGTAAACAGGAAAATGAAGATGACAGTATTTTGCTTTCAGGGATTAGTGACACCTTACTGAAAAAAGTATCCACTGAAGAAAAATCAAGTTCATTGTTGAAGTCTAAGAAAGATACTGACATGCAAACTTCAGACCAGGAACAGCTTAATTTAAATGACTTGGTTAAATATGACTGTAAAGGTCAAATTTCAAAGACACTTTGTATGGATAAAACTTCAGCAAATCATCATGTTCCCTCTAGCTCTGAAAACAAGAGGGATATATCCAATGCTGCTTGTCAGATCAGACCACTGTCAATGAAGAGTGAATCAAGTGACAGGTTGTTCAAGTTTTCAAAATATTTCAAGAGAGAAAACAATTCAGTGGGGAAGAAAAAGGAGGATTTTGTGAAGACGGTTTCTGGAGATAATACTTTAACAGACTCCCAGGTTGATAGAGAACTCAGTAAATTATCTTTAGCTGCGTATGCCAAAAGTGTCAATTTTCCCTTTGACTCAAGCCAAGAAAGCTCAGTACATCATAATATATGTGATATTAAAAGGAAAGTGAAAGGTGCTGTAAGATCTTCCAATAATGGCCAAAGTACCAAGTCTCCCTGTGATGCAAATTGCCTTGACAATCAAGTCATTGTAATTTCAGACTCTTCTGATGAAGAAAAAGGCGTGGCTGACAAGGAGGAAATAAAAAAAAAGAATGAAAATGTGTGTCCTGAAAAGCAGCCTTCAACTTCTAGCGGTAATTCTGATGGTGATATCAAAATAGAATCAAAGAAGCCAAGCTCTCCCTTGTCACTGGAAGACTGTGAGTCTCAGTACTTTGAATTTGAAACAGAAGTTGATGTCTTTTCGGTATGGCAAGATACGCAAGCGTATAGTACAGAAGCAACTCAAGAGTATAAACAAGATCATGTTTCAAGATTGGTTGATAGTAGTGATTCAGATGGCTTACTGAACGATCACACAAATGAATGGGGATATGATGTGGATTACGTAAGTGAAGATACCATGGAAGAAGAAGCAAACTTTATAGAAAAGCAGATAGAAAATATTTCTCATCAGAAAGAAGCTGATAATACAAAAGAAGTAACTAATTCAGCATTGCAAGAATCTATTAGTAAGGAAAATGCAAAAGATCAACTGGAGAATTTTGCAGAAAAAGGTACTGTTGCTAAAGACTTCACCCTGGACTCAAAATTGACTGAACCCAGAGCATCTACATCTAACATCTCATTAGCTTCAAAGTTGGCCCTTAAGAAAAATAGCGCGAGCCCACGGAAGAATACAGCAAAATCTAAGGTAGCAGGAACTATTCAAAGAAGTCCTAAAAAACCTCCTGTTCTTAAAACAGCACAAAATAAAAAATTACTTCAAAGTACATCAAAAAATTCTCAACCTGGCAGGTCAATGCCTGCTGTGGTTCCTCCAAGGAAAGTTCGGCAGTGTCCTGCACCAGCATCAACTGTAGAAAAACTTGGTCTGAAGAAGGCACCGCGCAAAGCATTTGAATTATCCCAGCGCTCTTTAGAGAGTCTAGCGCAATTGCGCAGCTATGGTAAAGCTGCAGGGAGAGTTGGACTGGCACCGAAACAGAAGATTAAACTAATTGCTCCTCAGAGTTTGTCTATAAAACATAATAAAAAAATGCTAGCCTGCCAAGACCGTCAGTTTTTAAGGCAGACAAGGCCCAAAAAAAGCGTCAGAGTGAAAAATCTTGCAGGAAGTTCTGATAGTAGAAACAAAGTTAGCAAAGTGGATGCAAAATCTATGAAACAAAAGCCTACAAGTTTTGATCTGGCATCTGTTGAAGGATCTGTTGAAAACCGAAGAGAGAAAAAAAGGGAAGAGACTGTTTGTCCCTCTGCCACAGAGAGAGAATTTGAAAGCCTATCTGTGGAGGAGACATGTGTCTCTAAAATGCCTAGTTCTTCAGACTCAAACAGAAAATCAGAGGATGACAGTATGATGGTTTCTCCTGTACCTATGGATTCAAGTCTCTCTTCTGCTGCACTTGTTGGAGATGATAAAGAAGAACCTTCAGGAAAAGGTTCTGTTGTCCAGCCTGAATGTGAGAAGACAACTCCAAAAGAAAATGGGTGTAAACCAGATGAAAACACTGAAGATGACGATGACCTGTTTTTAACTCAGTCAGATCCTGTGGATATGGAATTATGTTCCGAGGAGGAAAGTATTCAAGGTACTACTATAGCTAGTAAAAAAACAGAGGAAATGGATACTGCTGAAAGTGTTCAACAGAATGAATCCTCGGCTATTGTGAAATGTAAGTACAAAGACTGTATGGAAAAAGTGGAAAAACCAGGAGAGTACTGTACTAAGCATTCAGCCACCAGCTCAGAAGCAGATCACTTGTTTGCCAAACCTTCTCTCCTGCCACCTTCTAAAACAAGAAAGCCTTCCACTACCAAAATTTTTAGCTCAGCAAGTTCTTCACGGAACGCAGCCTTCAGCAAGGATCTCGAAGATGTTAAAAAGCAGCTGCCAGCTTCAAAAAGCAAAGTGAATGCAGCGAAACCGTCGGTGGTCAGGCCACCAAATGTGAAGGCTGTACCAGTAGGAAATCAAACATGCAAGTCTCCAAGTTTCAGTAATGTACTTCAACCCTGTATTTCTAATAACATTCTTCAGTCACAAAATAGACAGAACGACAATGCTTCAAATATTTCCAGAAGGCCTGGCCAAGAAGCATGTTATTCTGTCTTTCTTGGTGTGCAGCAGCATGATCATAGTATTTTTGTTAATGAAGTCCTAAAGTGGACTTACGAAATGTTTGCAAACTCCAGCCAGTTTGGACCTCCAAGTAGTCTACTGCAGTCTATAGCAGCCTCTGTTCCTGTCCAATTTCAGCGATACAATGACTATTTTAATACATTTTTCCCCTTGATGATGCTAAATGCCTTTGAAACAGTAAGTAGCTATCTGCCTCTTTGTTTTCATCAGCTCTAGTAAATTTTACCAGGAGATGAAAAAATGTTTTATGCCTTCTCTTTGTCTTCTGAAAATGTTCAGATACAGATCTGAATAGAGGAATGATTTGGGGGAAATAATCTAGACAGTTAACGTTTAATATTGGGGACTGTCAGTGTTACTCACCTCAATGAAGCCTTTTTTTTTGGGCGCGCATCCACAATAGCATGCAAAAGGAGGGAAAAAGGAGGTGCTTTCTCTTTATAGCATGTAAAACTTAAACCAGAAAGTTTTATTTAAGAAACTGAGGTCTTTCAATGACAGTGTCTGTAAAAAGAGGATAAGAACGTAATGTTCTGATTTGTGTTGAGAACTTAGTGAGAGGGTAGGTTAATCTGAGAAGTATTTTTGTCCAAACAGCTTTAGTTTAATAGTGAGAAAACACAGTGTTCCTTCAGTTGAAGTCTGTATGCTTTCAAGTTCAGTCACTGCCCCACTTCTCCCATAGAAATAAGGTAGAAAATGAAGTCAATACCAGGATAATACTGGTATTTTAAGGCAAAAATGCAGTCGGGGGAACCCACATTTGTTTTGAAGAGCTTTGTAAGCAAGCATGTTAAATGGGGGGTGGGTGGGGAGGAAGTGCTTTTGTTTGCCCTGTGTGTGTTTATATGTAATGTGTATTCATATATTAAAAAAAGAAATGGGTAAGACTCTTCGATGTCTTGTACTTGACAGTCTGTTAGCTTTCTCTTATTTCTGCTTAGTATGCTTGCCCTTTGAGTCATTATAAGCTATTCTTCTGATACACTAAACCCTTCAAAGTATTTTTATGTAGCTTTTACTTTCCAACATGCAGCTGGCACAAGAGTGGATAGAAAACCAGAGAGTAAGAGAGAGGAGTTACTACTTCTATTTACAGAACTTCTGTGCTGACTTGAATACAGCAGATTTTACAGGTAAGAGGTATGGTTGTTTTTTATAAAACCCTCGTCTAATTTTCAAGTAGACGTTGCCTTATAATGAGCTAGCACTTATAGGTAGAAATGTTTTTTATTTGCTTTAAATACAGAAAGGATCTTGAATTTGCTATTTTACAGAATGCACATAACAGAAATACGTATTTTGCAGGGAATTTGTGCCTTAAGTGTTCAGTACAAAAAGTTATTTGATTGCTGTTGGAATACTTTCCATCTTACTCATTTGGGATTTTGTTTCAGCTTCTTTTGGTAAATAAAATATTCCTTGACTTGCTATATTTTTATACTATGCTATACTGTTTTTATGCTATGTTCAGTCTTAAGAATGTAGGATGGAGTTAAAACTCTTCATAGTCTTTTGCTATAGTTCTTAATAGCTTTAAATGTTAACAGATAGGTATTACTGAAGTATACGCAATATGTTAATGATAGTACTTCTATTATGAGAAAGTAATTGTAACCATTTTCCTTTTAATGTTCTAATTTTAAAATGTATTTTGGGTAGCTCATTTTCGAGAAAGTGATTTGGCAAGGCAGCTTCATCCAAAGGAGGATGACTTAATCTTTTTGGTGGTCCAAAAGCAAAAAGACACCTTTAGGGAAGAAAGTGAGATGGAGAACCAGATAGTGAATCACGTTGGTCTTGTGACACGATTTTCTCATGCATCTGGCTATTTAACTAGTAAGTAAATGGGGTTGAAATAAAAATGGGATGATTCTTGGTACCGTAAAATGCTTCTTCGTAGATGGCTGTTGATAGTTGTAATATACCAGAGGAAATGGGATTGTTTTTCCACTGTAGCGTGTCTGATCCATGCTGGAAGCTTCGTAAAAAGCCAGGAATTGAAGCTGCAAGACCTGCTTTCCATGCATTTTTCTAGGGACTTCCTTCAATACAGATGTTAATACTCTGTGTAAGAACAGAAACTGATGATGAGTAAGTGCTCTGCATACATCTTTAGGAGCGCATTGCTGCGAGATATGAAGTGGTCTCACTGACTAAAATTTTCACTATCTCCTGGAACTGAAGTTGTGAATTACCAGGATTACCAAGTATGAAGATTAGCACCGCCTGATTAAAACAGTGATCTGAGTTGTTTTACAGAGCACTGGGTTAGGGTTGTTTTTTTTTTTTTTTTTTTTTTGGGGCAGCGGGTGGGTTGTGGGGGACGCTTGCGTTTTTTGCAAGAATTATTTGTTGGCTCCCTAATAGAAGGCAGCACCTGGTTCTGGTGAATTCTTTGAGTTACCTGTTTGAATATCTTTCAGTTAACTATTTAGATATTCTTTGAATTAACAACTTGTGTGAATTTGTTTTTTGTTTTCTCACCCCCCCCCCCCCCCCTTTAAATATGACAAAAGGAGAACAAAC
>NW_009193938.1:16726-38272 GCF_000690835.1 Fulmarus glacialis
CCTTTTAATAGGACAAAAGGAGCAGCATACCACCTGTCATCTTTCTGTGCAAACTCGAGGCAATTTGTCATTCTTCATAAAAAAGCAAGTGAAGTGTGTGGTGGTTGGCTCCCTGGTGACCACACGCCGAACATTCAAAGGTCTACTGCTCTTGAGCAGGAGTCCCCTGGCTAAACCCATCATAAATCCAAGTTACAATGACTTCTGTCCCAGAGATTTGCCTGTAGCTTCAGAAAGTGCTGTAAGTCCTGCAGCTAGGAGTGATAGTTAGGGATGACAAAGTGGGCATTTGGATCTCATGCATTTTGCGAAACTGGTTTTGCATACTGTTCTTTGAGATGACCAAGTGCAAACAGACAAGTTTCAAAAGCACTGAGGCACTGTGCTTTTCAGAGTTGGTTGATTGGGTGGATAGAGATAAGTCTGAATTTGCTCAGGTGTTTCTGCTGTATTGACATAGATACTAGTAGTGCACTTTAAACAGCTTTCAGGTTTTTTTCCTTACTGGAGAGGTGTCTGTTCAGGAAATAAGGTGTGGTATGGAAAAGGTAGCGCAAAATAAAGGCGTGTAGAGTAAACAAAACCTTCATTACAGCTTTTGAGTCGGGATTGGGTGTGCATCTAGAGCAAATCTAGAATCAAAAGCTTCCATGCCCTTCAAGTTTTTGAGTCATAGCTAGAGGGGTGGGGGACATTCTGAAAATACCTAAAATGAACACGGAACGTTTGATCAACATTAAGTAATTCATTATTTTTTCCTCTGTATGTTCCTTCAGGCATCGGATGTGAACGAATACAATGAAGATCAAAAGAGAGCCATTGAGACAGCTTATGCCATGGTAAAGCAACATCCAAGGCTTCCCAAGATCTGCCTCATCCACGGACCACCTGGAACAGGGAAATCAAAAACTATTGTTGGACTTCTTTCTCGTGTTTTGAGAGAAGTAAGTGAATGTGATGTGATCGTCCTGTGCTGGTGTTTGGTTTCCCAATGGAAGTCAATGATAGCTTAAACTAAATGGAAGTGTAGTATTGGTAATTAGTGGGGGTGTAATTCATTAATTACATTATTAATGTAATTCATTAAGTTAATTAAATCTGTACTGTATAGGGTGTAAAGGTGGAAATAATACCTTTTGGGCATCTTGGAAAACACTTATTTTACGGAACTTAAAAAGTAAAATCAAGAAAACATGCACAATCAGTAGTATAAATGCTTTTTACATAAAAAAACCTTAATATTTTGATGTATTAAAGAATGTTATTTGGCCTGTCCCATTTAATGGTTTTCATACTAGCATACTTGATTAATCAAGTACATCATTGTTGAAGGGAATTTATGCAAATAGTATTGATGCATTTGACTTGTTGTTACTCAATGTAAGGCATACCTTAAGAGATATTCAAGTGCAATAGTCCCCATACTCTGCATGCTGATTAAGATGAGTGTATAGTCTGGCTTTTAAATCACAAATGAAAACAATCATAAGAGCCTGCTTTGGTTTATTGTTAATTAATCTACAGAACACTAGGAATGAGAAAGCAAGTCAAAAAACAAATTCCAAGATCCCGCCAAACCGTTTTCTAGTTTGTGCACCATCAAATGCTGCTGTTGATGAACTCATGAAAAAGATCATCATTGCGTTTAAGGAAAAATGCCAAAACATACAGGAGCCTTTAGGTATGGTTTATTTTAAAATTCTGTTTATATGTTAAATAGACAAAACCTGAAAGAGAAACTGGAACAGTTGATTACATATAATACTTCTGTGCTACTCTAAGCAGCTTTTTTCTCTTGCAGAATGTGACTGGTACATCCTCATACTGTTATTAATTTTAATGTGCTTTTCTAAAAGGTGTATTATAGTTATTTTTAAATTGCACTTTGTCTTTATATAGACATTAACCCTTTCCTCATAGTGTTAGTTTCAGTTCACCAGTTTTTAAGTACTCCTTAAAGATTTGAACACAAGACTGTTACCTTGATTTTGAATAAAATTGGACTTTGCTGATCATGCTAAACACTGATGAAAATTTTGATGTGTCAGAGCCTCTCACTTTTTTTTTCTCCTCCTAGTTTGTGACTAATACAAAATAGATGAATTCTGAACAAGGCATCTAGTCTGTGGTGGGGGGAAAAAATCTGCATTGTAACTAAATGTTAATGTGGTATTGACTTACCAGCTGCGTTACTGATGGTACTCAGTAATTTTCTAACTTAGGAATTCTGTAAGTTTTAGATAAAGAAGCCTGAGAATAAAAGGTGGTTGTGTTAACTCAAATTAACATTCTTAACTGTTAGCCACCACCACTAAAACATAGGGAACATTTTTTTTTTTTAAGAGTTTGGAATAACTACATTTTTTCATAGCTGCGTTTAGATAAGTACAAGTAAATTGTTGCAAACCCCTGAAAAGCAGAAAAGGAAAAGCCTTGTTTGATATATATGATGTTTAAATTTATTTTTTTTTCTCTCATACCAAAGTGCAGAGATGATTGGAGCAATCTAAAAGTGTTTTGACTCTGATTTTGTAAACAGGAAATTGTGGTGATATCAAATTAGTGCGACTTGGGGCTGAAAAAGCAATCAACAGTGAAGTCCGGGGATTTAGCCTGGATAAGCAAGTTGAACATAGAATGAGTAAGTAACATGCAAATCAGACTTTTCTTCAGTCTTCTTTAAGAGCTTGATGATGTTTTGCACTTGGGACTATGTGTCCTTTAAGAAAGAAGATCTGGTAAAAGATTTTTCTGCAACAGTACTTCATAAGCATTGTTTTTCTCAGTCTTAGTGGGAAACTGTCAGCTTACATATGGCCTAAAATCTAAGCAAAACCAAAGAAATAAGCAGGATGACTTCTTGTTTGTTTTTTTTTAAAGAGAGATTATAATAAATGCATGTTAAAGCTGTCATTTTTAAGCAGTGCAGCTTTGGAGAGCTACAGTTGCAACCAAGTCACATTATCTTTGTTTTACAAGGTAAGACCTCAATAGAAAAAGGGAAAATGCAACAAAAAAAGAGTTTGTCCATTTGTTCTTAATAACTTAAGATGCATGTCTGAGAGCAAGTGTTACTGTAACACAGTTTTTCTATTCCTTCTGTATGTTTTCTTTTGTTTTATTATAGAACGAAGGCCAGCTGACTGTGACCAGGATATTCAGAAGAAAAAAGAAGCTCTGGATCAACGGCTGGACATGCTGTCTCGTCAGCGTGCCATGCACAGATGTGAGAAGAGGGAGGTAGTAAGATAATAGTATTTTTAATCCTGTTTGTGGTTTTTTTTGTATTCATAACTGAATCCAAAGAGTAAAGAGCTCTTCCTTTTAATGCCATCTCTGAGCAGTAACTGTCTCTTCACCTGCTTTTTCAACTAAAGGAAATGTTGGTTAGCACCGTGAAAAGGAATGAGGAACTTTTGCATCAGGGATTTTTTTTGTCTGTTTATACTGGTATTTTCAGCAGGTCAGTCATGCCACTTCTTGCTCTAGTGTTCAGTAGTCTTCATTTGGTTCCATCATCAGTGTAACCATATTTATAAAACTTAATGATTTAACTTGTGTACTTCAAAGCTCTGTTTAACTGGAAGTAGTAAGATACCTTGCAATCGGAGATTTTGGTTATGTGTTGCACTTGAAGTTTTCCACTTTTTTTGTCTAAAAATTTGGCATTTGTGCTCAAATTACAGATTTCTGATGATAAGCAGCTTTCCCAGTTGCACAGAAATGTAAAGTGTAGTATTGTGTACGGAAAGTCTAAATATGTTGACTTTTCTAAGAAACTGACCAGCTTTTTCAGACATGTTTGATATTAAAAAACAGTCTAAACAAGTCTAAATGTTTAGGAAATGAATTGGGGTATGGTCAGAAAAAGGGTGTATGGGAGATGTGTGTTAATTATTCCTGATATTTATGTGGTTTCTCTCCCCCTGCCCCCCACCATCTAGATTCAAATGTTAGATGATGAAATTGGCAGACTTTCAAAGGAGAGACAACAGCTTGCTTCTCAAGTAAAGGAGGTAGGAATTTATCTTTAAGGCAGCTCTTTAACAAATCGCAGCTAATCTATTTGTATACTTGGTATTCTTTAATTGTGGTGGAGATTTGGTTTTGATGTGGCTGGAAGTATTTATAAAGTAGTATGTAAATAGATAAAGATCATGAGCTGAGTAAGTTAGCAGCAGCCTGGTGTGAAATCCAGGTGTACTCTGGCTGCAAATTGCAAAAAAAAAAAAAACCTGGGGTGGGAATATTCACTCTTACAGTTAATTTTAAATGAAATGTGTATTTAGCAAAGAAGGTAATAGAAACTTGCATGTCTAGAATATGTCTTCATCACCACTTTCATGCCCCTTACAATCCTACTGGGATTGATATACTTCTAAATGTTTCTGAGTAAAGCAACAGCTGGAACAATTTTTTGTGTGTGTGGAAAGAGATAGGCTTGAAAGTGGAAATAGGCACTGATAGCAAAACCAGTAATTAAGGCTCAGTAGCATGAACCATGAGGTGAATGAAGGTTCATCTTTAACAAATGTATGCTGACTCTTAATGGTTATGGACACTTGGAGTCACAAATGTGATGGCAAACTAAACTTTGCTCACAGTTTCTGTGTCTAGATTGCATAGCTGTAGAGATAAAGGAATACTTCTTTCCATTTTGCCACCTCAAAGGTGGTGTAATTTAAATTGAGAGTAATACTTCAGTTAAGCTAGCTTGTGACTTTCATTTGTAATAAGGGGAGATAGTTTTGTTCGGATGATGCGTTATGCGTGATCTCTGTTTGGCAGTTAGAATTGTCCAGGCAGTTAGAAATTGCTCTAAGGTTGTTCAAGAAAAGTAAAAGAGAAGAGGAGACATGGTGTCCTGTTGTACTTGAAGGTTCGGGGGCGCTCTCAGAAAGTACAGGCGGATATCATCTTGGAGTCTAACATCATCTGCTGCACACTGAGCACAAGTGGAGGAAGTCTGCTGGAATCTGTTGTTCGGCGGCGAAGACTTGATCTTTTTGATCTTTTCAGCTGTGTCATTGTGGATGAGGTCAGTAAGGCTATTTAGAACTACAGCATGTTCTACCTCTAAAGGTCTGCCTTGTTCTCTGCTTAAGCTACTTGTGATTGTTTGGCTGCTGGTGTAATATATTGTGGGTTGACTGCTCTATCCCCACCTTTTAACTGATAACCAGCCTATCCTGCCGTGTAGAGCCATGGGAAGAAAGAATAACTTTTAATTGCTTCTTTCTCTGACTTGTTTGGTGCTTTAATGGCAGATGGCTTTTACTTGAAAATCATGGCTAAAGTGTGGTTCTTGCTGTAGAGATTTCCAGATCGTTGGGTTATATTTGTATCTGTTTGGAGAGCTCTGCATATTTAATAATAAAAGAAAAATGTTTGGAGTTTTTTATTAGGGAAAAATCCTTCTTTTTATCTCTTTTTTTAGTTTTTATTTTTAGAAGACTTAAAAAGCATTTCTGAGTTATTCTTGCTCTGTTACAGGAAATTTAATGTACTTCACTCCACTCCTTTGCTTACAACTTCTACTTTTTGTTCTGTTTGCATATACAAAAGGCAGGGCAGTCCTGTGAGGTTGAAACACTGATTCCTCTGATCTATCGCTGTAATAAACTTGTCCTTGTTGGAGATCCCAGACAGCTCCCTCCTACTGTAAAATCAGTAGTAAGTGTTCAAACTGTATTTTTTCATGGTATATAGTGGATATAGTATAAGAACAGTATCTATAGAAAATACGTATAAAAGGAAAAAAGGCGCTTCAATGTTAGATCATGATGTGAATCAGATAATAAGTTTTGCCCTGCCAAGTTTAGTCTCTGTTGTGTGGAGACCATGTTAATACTGCTTTCAAATGTATGAATAAAGCTAATACAGATGTGTAAGTGCAACCTCTGTAGACTTCCTAGTGTAGCTTGGAACTGATTTCATGCACCATTAATAATAGCTATGGCAACACAAACCTTAGTGCAACTCGGCACTTGGTTTGTGATGGAGGTTGTGTTGTGGCAGGCTCTGTTACTTCATTATGTGAGCTTCAGTCAGTGTCACATTCCTTAAGGAATGGAGGATGAAGACTATGTATTTGTATGGGGACTTCCTCACCCTACAGATGTGTTCTAAGGCTGAACATACAGGAGCACTTTCTTGTATCCAGCTGTAAGGAGGACTGTTTTAAACATCTGATAAAGAAAGGAGGGAAAACAGACTGGCTTCTCTAGAAGGGTGAATTGTCTGGAGGCTGTGTGCTTGTCTAATGAGATCCCACCCGGAAGATCTTGCTTTTCGTTATTGTTGATATTTTTAAAATTTTCTATACGTTGGGATTCACAAATGAAAGTTGTCTTGCTGAAGACGACACTGACAAAAATTCAGATTTATGCAGGTCATCTTTACTGAAATAATAAGACTGACACAAACAGAAAATAGAAGTGCAAGTGGTTGTCATTTTGTTAGTGATTTAGAAGTTTAAAAGAAAATACCAAATAGTTTTAAGTCCAAAAAGCAAATTCCTGTCATTGGGACCTAATTCTCCAGAAGTCAGTCTCATGTTTTCCCTCTGGCAGAAAGCTCAGGAATATGGCTACGATCAGTCCTTGATGGCACGCCTGTACAGACACCTGGAGGTGGAGAGGAATGTTTTACGAAGCTTGCCAGTTGTGCAGCTCACTGTGCAGTACAGGATGCACCCTGACATCTGCCTCTTCCCGTCCAATTATGTTTATGGCAGGGCTCTGAAGACTGACAAGTGAGTAGCTCTGCTCTCCTTTCTGAGCAGGTGGTATTTCAAAGAAGCCTTTTCATATCGGGATATTCTTTTGAGTCTAAAAATTCTTGAGGTTGTGGGGAGGGGAAGATGCTTAATAGGAGAAAACTTGCATTCCATCCCTTGCTAGTGCTGACTGTGATACATAAGTTAACTAGATCACTTAAAATTGAGCATACTTACTGCTTAGAGTTCATTTTCAGGCTTCAGTATATGCAGGTACCAGTGAAAATTAAGGACTCGGGGGGGGAGAAAAGCTGAAAGTTGCTTGTATTTGATAACCATGGTGTAAATAAATGAAGTATCAGTTCTTAGAATTTCTATATGGTTACCTGGTGATAAAAATGTTATTTACAGGGCAATAGAAGAGAACAGATGTTCTTCAGAGTGGCCATTCCAGCCCTACCTTATTTTTGATGTAAGAGATGGTCGTGAAGAGCGAGACAATGAGTAAGTCCTGCATTCTACTCTGCCAAGTTTTAGATTTGCTGAGAATTAATTACCTGCAGAAGAGTTGTCTTCTCTCCTTTATTGTTTCCAGTATGCATTAAGTAGCCAGAACTGCATTTTCAACTTGATTTCATTTGATTTTACGAAAAACTTGTTTACTAAAAGCAGTTTTTGGGGTTTTTTTTCCTGAAACTGGTTTTGATCCTGGTTTCGCTATCTGCTAGATGCCAGTGAATGCCTACAATCTCTGCTAACTCTAGTAACAGTTTCTGAGTTCTTGATTTTTTTTTTTTAATCAGTGACTTTCCTTTCGCAGTTGCATGCTGAGGTAACGCCAGAAGGTGGCAGGCTCAGTCCTCCCTTTTGCCTATTCTGTAAGGAAAGCAAAGCTATGTAATTTTAAGGGAATGTGAAGTGCAGCCTTGCATTGCTAACACTTCTCACTGTTGCTAGCCCCTCGTCAGGACCTGCTTGCAAAGTTCTTTGAGCCTCTATGTGAAGGAGGCTGCAAAAGTTCAAGACAGGGGCTTTGACTTGCAATCCCCCTACAAATTGGGCTGAAGCGTTGAATTTCAAAGAGCTGTCAAACGTATTTCTGTAATGTTTCCATTCTGTCTTGTTCAGCTCTTTTAGTAATCCTCAGGAAGTGAAGCTGGTGATGGAATTAATTAGAACAATTAAAGAAAAAAGGAAGGATCTCAGTCTTCGTCACATTGGAATAATTACCCCTTACAGCGCACAGAAAAAGAAAATTCAAGAACAAATGGACAGAGTGTTTAAGAATAACAGGTAAAGAAACCATGAGGTTTCAAATGGGACTTGGCTCTTGCAAGTTAGTCCTTCGTTTATTCTCTTAATGGCAAAAACTCTCAAACTTTTTTCCGTGCTACCAAAATCTGTACTTAATCACGTCTTTAAAGGGGACATGCAAGCCTTTTGCTTAAAACAGGCATGGCCTCTTTGTACCATTTCTTACTTATTACTTGTATACGTGCTTTGATTATATTGGTGTTCTGAATAAAGCTGATGTAAAAGAAAACCTAAAATTCCAAGCTACGTGGACCTGAACAGCTTTTCAACAATGATGCTGGCCTCAGAAAAGCAAATCTAACTTTAGGTTCATACACTGAATCTTTCCATACACTGAAGCAGAAGTTTACCGTGGGTTATTTTGACAGCTGATCATTAAGGATAGCATTTAGGCTATTTGCTATGTGTTGCTTAAAAATTCAACTAATATAATTTAATGGCTTGCTAATTCTTTCTTCAGCAGCCCAGGAGAAGTGGACACAGTGGATGCATTCCAGGGACGAGAGAAAGACTGCATCATAGTGACGTGCGTCCGGGCACACAGCACTAAAGGGTCAATTGGGTATGTTTCCCTTCAGTGATTTGCAACTCCCATTTCCAATGACACTCTAGATATAGTCATATTTTTAATATGACCAGTGAGAAAGTTGTTAGAGAACAAATCATTACAGCCAGCAAATTAAAGGGTATCTTAATGCATGAACTAATGTTACTGGTTTGAAATCTCTGAACTAAAAGGGACATGGAAATGCTAAGTATTGTGTTCTATGTTGCATGCGGATGAATTTGCATGGCTGCCTTAGCCTGTCACTGTTTTGGTTTGGCGGGATTGGTCTTGGGAACGTGGCTCTTTGCATTAGTACTGCAGCAGTTGTTTTTCTTGTAGCTTTTGATACATATTGTAACTTTCTGAATGCTGCTCTCTTAAAATGAAATCAATTTGCTGTGACTGTCGCTATCCTATTAATATAGCATTCTGTAAAATATTGTTAACGAGTTATATAGATAACTAGGAGTGTGTTGCAGATGAGCTGGACGTTAGATTTGCAGTTGAATGTGCTTGTCTTTTGAGTTAGGAGGAGATTTGCAGGAAGTCTTGATTCAAGATCGCAGATTTGATAATTTTATATGGGTTTTTCCTAGCTGAAACAGAAGAAACTAGATACTGGGTGTGCTGTTTACCCCCAGGCTGCTACAGCAGTTGTTGATTTGTTTCTGTAACTTACTGATCATTTTAGTTTAAAAAATGGTAGTGGAAATATGCCTTCCTATCGTTCATTGGCTTTTAAGTTAAACTATGGGAAATCTGTTCACATAAACAAAATCTGTGTTTCCACATACCAGGTTTCACTAAACTACTTGTGTTTCTCTGACACTAATTTTCTAATTGCTAGATGAAGGGCTTTTAATTGTGCTGATCCATGCTACTTTGGGAAGAGAAAGAATCCAAATCCTATTGTAAACAATGATGTTTTTTGGAGATTTCTTAATCTAGTTGATTGAGTTTGGAAACTGAAGGCAGCTAGAACCTGCCAGTTCTTTTGGCTGACGTGGGACTTCACCTCTATCTGTTCTTCTGGAAGAAAACTTTCCAGCTTACTGTGTTGAAGGCTTATATATTAAAGCTTTGGCAGTGCAATGCCTTAGAAGCTGTACATACTGATGACTTGGACATCTCTGTTTCAGGGTCAGGTGTCATGGGCAAGATGTGATGGGAAAGTTTGCATCACCCTTACCTGTGATTTTGTAGCTAAGCGAAGTATTTTGGTCTCCAAGGTTGCTAGTCCAGCATTAAATTTACTCTGAAAGTAACTTGCAAAGGGAGGAGAAAACTCTCCAAGAAATGATAACGGATTTTTTTTTTCCTTTCCTGAGAAAATAATCTTGTCACCTTTCAGTTTCAAAAGGTGTTAGGAATATTTAGTAGTCTTTCAAGATCTCTTCCCCGCCCCCCACCCCAAGACCTAGAGAACTATGATATCTCTGCTACCGGATCCACTCCCCTGGTCTGCTTTCTGTCTCTCTTATCTTTTTTTCTTGCACTGCCCAAATTTTCTGGGGTGGCTCTGGGGCTTTTGCAGTCTTCACTGCAAGGATTGTGAATTTGCTGAAGAGCAGGTCTCAGTGCCATGACCGCAGTACCAGGCATTGATGTTGGACCTGTTCAAACGAAGTTGTACAGAGACCTGACTTTGTATTGCAAACTTTGTTAGTATAGAATAAGCTGTGCGTTTTGGGAGCTTTTTCATTAGAGAAAAAATAGTTGATATTAATTTCACAAACCTTTTTTGAGTTTTGGTAAATAAGCCCTAACAGAAGTCAACCTTTAAGAATACATTAAGCATTTGTTTGTTTAGGTTTCAGTACCTTGGTTTGTGATCCCACAAAAACAGACTAGATAGTCTGATATTTGCACTATGAAAATTTTCTTCTATAAGAATATACTTTTCACTCTTGAAGCGTGACAAAGCAAAAGTCTTCCTTCATGTGCTTCCAGTGCAGGTCACCTTTACAATAAAATATTCATGTCCAGCGTTCAGTATTTCAGTAGAAAATTTTCCCCTTAATCATGCCAACTGTTATTAATCTATTTCAGTTCAGGTCAAAAAGAAGCTTAAAGTCTTGATAGGTGAAGTGAGGTTGATGTCCTCTGTACTTTGAGGAATATTTAAGGAAGCAGTGGTTGGCATTAAGAGGGGATTTGCTCTAAGAAAGGAAACATCAACTGCAAGAGCTGGAAGGAACTGGAATTCCCTTCAAGGAATCAGAGTGGTGAAAAAAAGAAAACAATTCATGCAAAGTCCTTCATGTAAGGCAGGGCTGCTGCAGTGGGATCTGGGAATAGGTCATGAACTGCTGCCTGCTTTGTAGCTGCTTCTGTTATCTTCATTTCACTGAAATTGAATATTATCTCATTTTCTCATAACACTTAAACCTTGTGGAAGTAGTAGTTTAGGAGCTTAGTTTTGTCTTGTCACCTAGGTTTCTGGCAAGTCTTCAGCGTCTGAACGTTACAATTACCCGAGCCAGATTCAGCCTCTTCATCCTTGGAAGACTGAAAACGCTCATGGTAGGTACAGTGTTAATCAAATGATCTTCTGTGATTCACCCTTTTAGTTCAAGTCAGGGTTGGGGAAGTGAAAGCCATCCTCAGACTGCTCCAGTCTATGAAAGGGGACCCTTTTCTAGTGTACTGTTAAATTAGTACAATCCAGGCCTCTGAAGGGTTCTCTTTGAAAGCTTGGGCTGTAACTGTCATACAAACTTTAAAAAAACAAAGCTGTTTTCCTTGCTTCCAAGAAAGAAAGTTAGAAATTACTCTCACAATATTTTTAGTAACTAAATTGTATCACAGTCCTTTACAATTCAAGCATGGAGGTTGTGAAAAATCTTCTCTACTGGTAAGATAGGATGATGGCAGTGATACTTTCCTGCTTGATCCTTACTGTTGCTCCAACTATTGCAGTTGTCACTGGATACTTGAGCAAGGAAAATGATTTAAAAAAAAAAACAAAACCCAAAACATTCCCCTGATCTTCATGTTACTGTTTTTGACACCACTTTGTGTAGTCGTGTGTTTTCTGAGGATACTCTTTGCTTGTACTCTTTGAAACAGGTGTTTCTGAAACAGAATTATGTATTTGGGGGACTATAAAGGCCCATTGAATGTGTAGGGAGCACTCTTGAATAGACTTAATGTCTTACAGTACTTGATTTTTATTCTTTTTCCAAGGGTGGGGGGTGTTAGCTACACCACTAGAGGGCATTAAAGCCATGCTTCTGTTTTACTCTCTATGAGAGAACTCTTCTGGCCTTCATAAATATAGAAATTGTCATTTTAAGTAGTAGCTCACTGATGGTTGAAAGTACCTTCCCTGTGTTACAGCAGCCAGAGTGCCTATTGCTGTTTTGCAAGTGAAACATAAGATTCTTCCATTCCAGAAGGAACATAACAGTGGTTTCCATGACAGTTGTGTCAGGTACCTTGATTAAAGAGGTTGTGCATCCTCTGACACCTCTGTCCATTTGTGTTGATTTCTTTCTGATAACTGTTTTCTCTTTTTGGGGGGTGTCTTTTTTCTTTTTTTAAAGGAAAATAAAGACTGGAATGAATTGATTCAGGATGCTCAGAAAAGAGGTGCCATTATCAAGACATCAGAAGAAAGCTACAGGAAAGATGCTGTTAAGATTTTGAAGCTCAAGCCAACAGTACAGCCCCCAAACAAAGCAGGGACAAAGACATCTCCTCTGTTGCAGGCTTGTTCTTCCAGTAGCAAAAGGGGTGAGCTTGCAAATCCAAGGGAGGCCAGCAGCCCACGGGAAGTCGCTGCTGGTGCTGGCCGTGCTGTGCCAGAAGGAAGCAGAAGGCCCCAGCAGCCACAGGGGCCTCAGGCTGCAGACTCCAGGAGAGGCAGTGCCTCCACACCCGTGGAGGCTGCAGCGCTTCCTGATCGAGAGAAACCACGCGATCCAAGGCTGGCAAGTATGGCTAGTAGAACTGAAACAAAAGGGAAGGAGCAGGCCTCAAAAGACAGCCGTTGGTCACCCCAGAGCAATCCAGGATCAATGTCACGGCAAGGCCTTGATGTGTCCTCAGCTGCCAGGGATCAGATTTCCAGAACAGAAACTTTTAAGAAGCCCCAGCAAACAATGGGACAATGCGACATGCCTTCCACGTCGCCTTATGCAGCTCGGCACGAGGGTGACTGGAGGGCTTCTGTATCGAAAAGCAGTTCAAAAGCCTGCAGTGAAGGAGGTCAAAGTAATAGCAGTAAGTGGAACAAAGACAGTCGTGTTTTAACGAGGAGAACGTCAGAGGAATCACCAGAGAACACAGAATCAAACAGTGCCAAGCGAAGAAAGACCTCTCACTGACTTCAGTATTGGCTCATTACTGAAAATCTGTTCCCAGATTTCTGTCTAGCAAGGACTGTATTTTAAATTATTTAGTACACCTCGAACTCCCTTATATTGATACCACTACTATCAGTAGATCCATCTTTTTCCTGTCCTGTCCCTAACCATGAAGGGGACTTTATACCTGACAGTTGATAGCTTTGAGCTTTTGAAAAGAAAAGTTGGGTAGCTGCATTGGTTGGAAGAGCAGTGAATTTTGTCATCTAGGAAGTTAAGATTGTAAATGTTTAACATGTATATTTGTACAGTATGTAAAATTATTTTAAGATTTAATTTGGCAAATACATAGCTTCGTATTTTCTTGTGCAAATGCAAATTTCTTAGTGATGTAGTTTTTTATGAAGAACCAGAGAAAAGCAAAAAAACCCAAACAAAAAACCAAACAACAAACAAACAAAAAAAAAAAAAAAAACTTTCCCTTTGCACTAGTAAGTCTAATTTATTTGATAGCAAAGAGCGAATGTTGAAAATGTGGTAGCAGTGATTCTTCCTTGTACCTCAGGAGAGACTGAAGGCAGATGTACATTGGTTGAACAGAGAGAGTTCTACTTATTTTGTATATTTTATTGCCTGTTTTTATAGGAACAGAAGAGCTTTCGTTTATACAAATGTGCCTTGAGTTTTGCTCTTGCTGCTGCTTCATCAGTTGGAATCCTTTTCTTGTTGCAGTGGCAACACAAACCACAGATTAAAGCCTACAAGGTCTGTTTCGTCCCAGTGAGTCCACGTGACAAATAATCAACAGCACTGTGGAATCTTAGTCAAAGATCTAGTTAACACTTATGAGTAATGACACTTGAGTTTCTTTGTATAGAGCTTTTGGAGATCTACAGCGATGAAAAGGGCAAGCAGTTCCTTCTAGGTGTTATTACTAGATTCTTTCTACTGTGTTGATGAAGAATACATAACCAGTAAAATGGGGTGGGGGGAAAAATGAACTATTTTTAAAAAACCTTCCTCTCATCGTAACATTTCACAATAAAAGTGGAATTATTTCTACTAAGAATGCCTTTGGGTCACTGTGAAGTATCACTTTCTGGAGTATGTGTCTGTCTCAGGGAGGCGAAGAGCAACATTTCATGTGCACGGAGTTTTGCATGGAGATAGTCTAGCACGCTTCTGCCTGAGAATGCAGCACCTTGCTGCGTCAACACAAGTTGGGTGTGTTGCGAGTGGGCCAGGTTGCTATCTCCATGCATCTGTGTGAAAATACAGCCTGCTGTGAAGCAGGCAGCATCCTGCTGTCCCTTGCTAACTGACTTATGCTTAATCAATATAAGGGCAGTGGCTTTCCCTAAGCAAATGAGCTGCCAGACTTCTCTGGCCAGAATTTAGCCATAATCTTCAGTTATGCTTCTGTCCTGACACATTCGTGGCAATGATTAGTGTTAGCTTTGTCCTTTTAACCCACTGCCAAAGAGGGATGTGCAATCCAGCTCAGTGAAATACAGGTGCCTTACCGTACAAAATACCAGGTAGTGGTTCAAACTGTAATTGCTGGTAAAACTTACATCCTTAATGCATCCACGCCCCGAACAAACATGCTTTACTGGTATCAACTGCATTGTAGGTCTGTTGGGAGGCTTTTAGTTGCTGTCTGTGACTGTCCAGCTCACTGTGCTGCATAGTACTGAGCATTTTAAGGTAACGGGAGAATCTTTGAGATGCCTGTGAAGTAAAATCAGAATATGTGCATTGTTTAGCTTTGTTATTTATTATGTTGCAGTCATAATCGCTTCAGTGGACCCTGACTATGTCTTGTCAGCAGTATATGCACTTATAAACCTGTGACTCTTCCTTGATGTTTTGTACCTTGTGTGAGGAGGAAGGCTGCTTGAATGAATCTGATTGTCACGAATTGGACGTTTGGGTCGCTCCCACATCACGTAATCCATGCCCTGTGTGTTATCTCCCTTTACGTTAATAGGAATATTTAAAAATACTATCATCTTTCAAACCTCTTGGCTCCTCTTGGCAGGGCTGTGCTGACCTGCCTGCTGTTTCTACTTAGCACATTAAAAAGGCTGATACTCTCCAAATGGCTGTAGGATTCTATAGCTGTGGAAGTTGTTTAGACTGTCTTGATGTAAATAAAGTGAAGCTGGCAACAGTGTAAATGAGGAAATGCTTTTCTGGCCATTAAATACAATTTTGTCAAAATAATGTTTCTCTGAAACTTTTCTTCTAGTTTTCTTTCTCCTTAAACAATCTGCATTTCAAATTGTGTTCTTCTGAGAGCTATACTGACCACATGCTGGAAGGAATTTTGTTTCAACATTTCATTTTTCTTGTATTATGTACACAGCACATAGGTCATGTCCTCTATAATGCCTGTGTTTTTCCATAAATCAGCTTTGAGGCATGGTCAGTGGCTTTTTGCTTATTTAATACTAGATTTATCTGACTTGCGTTGTCAATCTTTCAGTGGTAGCTTACTGCTACTGTATCAGTCTGTATGGTTAATGGTGTATTCTTGAATAAAAAATGTTTGGGTTGTTGCACTTTGAACACTTTTCCCTCTTTAAATGTCACTCAGATTAGGTTTGTAGTTTTAACGCCCCCCCCCCCCCTCTTTTATACCCATAACATGGAAAAACAAGCAATCTCCAAGCCAAAGCACACTTCTCACTGATTCAAATAAAATCTGCATTGGGGAACAAACAGTACAATTTTCATAACTTCTCTGCTGTTTCCATTGTGTGTTATAAAATAGTGAGTAGTGATGGACAGTCAGTGCTGGTAAGCTGAGTGTAGAATTGTTTTATTCATTTAATATCACCTCAGAACCAGTGACAGTCGGAGGAGGTTGTTCCCTTTCGCTGAGTGTTCAAGACAGAAAAATCAGTAAAGAAGATACTCAACACAACTTAACGTAAAACAGTTTAATCGGAGTTTGTGCCAAAAAACTTGGGAAGAAGCAGCATTCAGGTTTTTATATAGAGGCTTCCATGCTTCTTCCAAGCTTGGCAGCTTAATTCTCAGTGCAAAACCAGTTCTTTCTGTGGTAGTATTAGTCTTTGATATCATTAAGAGGGAAAATCTCTTCTAAGTGTTGGACTATATTTTGTTCAAAGTTTGGGGGGTTTTATTAATTCTTTGTACATGAAATGGGCTTTCTGGTAAAGGTGGAGTATAATTCTGGTTATTCCTTTTTCCTTTAAGGTTTACTGTAATTATTTTCCATGTCATTGCTCCAAATCACGGTGATGTGAGCACAAACCAGAGCCATGCGTATAATGATGATACCCGAACAGGTACTTGTGTAACACATTTTTCTTACCTATGTTTCATTGTATGCGCACTATGCTATGGAGTGCTGGCTAACTAATGGTGACTTTTATCAGCTGGACCTACGGCTTGTCTGCTGGCCAGCCAGAGGAAAACCAGCCGTTTGCAGGAGCGTTAACCCACTCTGGGAAGCGTAGCGGGGGGGCTGTCACTCCTCGGTGTGGTGGTGGTGGCGGATGGGCCTGAGGAATGCTGAGAGCTGGTGGTGCCTCTGGGTTGTGAATGGTAGCCACGAGAGCTGTGCCACGCCACTGCGGGGGAGATGAAAAGATCAGCCTCTCCTCCCGGTCCCTCGTCTACGCTCACCCTTCCAGTGCTGGTAGTACTGGTGGGGCAGTGAGTTTTACACTACTGTTTCCTAGATCAGCTGAGTGCAGTAACTAATTAGCAGCTGGGTCCATGGATGGAGGCACAGGAGCTGGGGGACTGAGTTGTGCAAGGTGTGCAAACGGGCAAGGCACTTGCCTCTTCCTCGTGCTAGTCCATGAAATGGAAGTAGCCCCCGCCCCTGCTGTACTGATGCTAGGGAAGCACTGAGCAGCACGTGCTTCCAGAGCAAGAAAGAACTTGTAGTGATCAAATGTATTGATTGAGGGTAAACAACATTCCCAGTCCTAGCTGAGATACAAAAAATAACATGGAACCCCAGTAATTTCAGAGTTGAGAATTTTTTTTTGCACTTACTGAAGTACAGAAGGGAGGGACCAGAGTAACCAACAGAGCTGGAGCTGGGCTGCTCATTCACAGCCCATCAACTGCAGCAATACCAAGGATGAGCAGAACCATGGTCCTAAAAATGCAAGACATTCTCTCTAGTCTGCATGAATAAATGATGGATGAAATGACTGCTGTATTGTAAATGGAATTTATAATGTTAATGATATAATACAGTCTCTTGCCACAACGGGTCCGTTCCCAAGTCATATATAAGGTCTCCTTTCTTGTCTTTTTAAGATGCTTGGAAAGGAGCCCAATGCTTTATTCTTTAGTGCAAATAAAAATGTAAGCTAAGCAGCCTTGTACATCGAATATCGCTGACACATGAGACCTTCCAGCCATACATACCTGTCTGCTAAGGCCTCGACTCATTTGCCAACTCCCTGGCAAATAGTGATAGAAATGAAAATGAAGGTGGTTTGAGTGCACATTACGTTTGGTATTGTGAAATAGCCTGACAGGCTACACTGCTGTGGCTGTCCAATTTAGTCACTGATTTCACTGTTGTATCCAGCAAGAACTCCCTTTGCTACAGAGAAATCCCATCAGTTTCCCCCTCTTTATTTTAATCCCTGAAGTAGGACAGAGCGGGGTCGGGATGGAGCTTTTGGAGCCCAGCATTGTTGCTGGCCAGGAGAGAAGGTAGTTACGTGGTAAAAATGGGTGGGTTTAGGCTTTCCTTCCACGTTTTACCCTGCAGTGAAACTTGTTACGACACCTAGAGAATCAAAATGATAAAGGAGCCTTTAGGACAGTCTGAAGCTCTTCTCTGCATCTCAAATCAGTGTGCGATTTTTAGCATGATAGCGGCTAAACTCTCAAACCCCCTGCCAGAAGGGCTGAGAAGATGGTGATACAAATCTCTTCAAAACTCAGCTCTGCTCTTATTTCTGAGCAAGAATGCTCAGCACCTCCTTTATGCTTTGTTTTATTTACATTTGGGACTTTTCATGAAAGCCAATTACAGCAGAGAATTGGTTGGTGAGACCATTAATTCTATTACCACTAAAATGTTGGTTCTCTTGCTACTCCAGCCCCCGCAAGGCTCCTTACGAATCACTCTTATAGATGAGCTGTCTGCTTCCTCATCTTTATAAAACAAAATAACATACCTGGCAAGTGCCAATGGAATTTTTTCCCCCCTCCTTCTGTCTCCAGCTCCCAGGGACTGTAGGCTTAACATTTTATCTGGCAAGTGAGCAAACATGCGTAAAGCCGGACTGCTGTTGACTTCTCTGCAGCTGGGGCTGCGGACTCAGCCTGGCTGCAGCGGTCTGTCACATCAGGCAGATTTTTGTTGCTTTGGGGCTTTTGGTTACTTAGATTTGTCAGTACTCTAAATAGTTAAAATCAGAGTAGAATTGGAGGTAAACATGAAAAATCAAAAGCTCTACTTGTACTGTTTGAAGAGGTCACTTTTTTGCAGACAAAAGTGTAATTTAAAAACTTTTTCAAATGAATCAAATGCCGGCTGCATACCGGCAACAGGATGCACATGAAAACCTCTTGAAAGAGCGCAAGTGGCTTTTCTCGGAAAGAGAAACCTTTTGGTTAACCTTTCCACAAGTAAAGCATCAAGCTCATTGGACAACTTCTCCCATTTGGAAGTATTAACTGATGTACAAATGTTTCTATCTTAAAGAAGATGAACTTTTGGACCTGCAGGTACTTGCTGTGATGGTTTCTCTCTGTATTATTTCAATAATGCTCTATTCTCTTTGTGTAGACAGCTATGTGCTTACAGATGTCTGCAGTTAATGGATCTTCAGTGCCGAAGCTTTCAGAAGCTTTAAATTATTTTCTTAAATACCAAGTTTAAGTTTTGTGTGAGAGGTTTTTTCCTGTCTGGCAGTGGTTTGTGTTATGTGACTGCAAGTTCTCCAGCACCATTGGACAGGTAAAGCTGTCCTGATCTCCCACACGCGGGGCTGGCTGCGCGTCTGAGCCCGAAGGTGAGCTGCACAGCCCCGTCTGCAGGCAGAGCCGCGGGAGGGAAGTCTGAAGCTCCCTCTTTTGGCGCTGCTCTTGCTCTCAGCCTAAAGGCCATTTGATTTCTTCTGCGAGATGAGGGATGTCATGTTTGTCCTTTGCAGTTACTATTTCACAGAGGGTTTTGCTTCTGCATGACTAGGAAGAGCCTAAGAATGGTATATGTAGGTATAGGTATGGTATAGGGTGGACTTGTGTTTTGTTCCCCAACATTTTTCAGGTGTCTTTTGGCATAGCTGCAGGAGGGTTAGCACCACAACTTTCTGCTTCTGGTTGAAGTTACCGAACTATTCATTGAGCTTTGGTTAAAGAAGGTCGAGGACTGAACATTACTGGTATTCTGGGTTCATAGGGAGGTAGTACCATCTCTGGAGCTGAGTTAGGAAGCCAATGATTTTTATCTTAAAAACAAACAAGACCTCAAAACCAATCAACCAAGAGAAAATCCCCCAAACCTAAAAAGGTCTAGAGCAGTGGTCTGTCACCCTCAGCAGTCTTCATTCCTGGGCTGTTGTGAGCTTTGTTGTGCCCTTATGAGGTTATTTTCTATAGGAACTCGGTGCTGCTGCTTGGCACGTTCCTGCTTGCATCGCAATAAAAGTGTGCATTTGCAGGGAATCTGCTGGGTGCAGAGTTTGTCTGGGATACAGCTTTATGAAGTAGTAAATTTTCTGTTGCTTAATCTAATATTCTAGAGAAAAACACTAGCGCAGGGAAAGGAGAATGTTGCTTCACCTTCCACAAGTGCCATTAGAGATCTTGATCTTGTTACAGTCTTTTCTATGGTATTATTTGTAAGAACAGTAGCATATGAGGATTTTAAATCTATTGCAGTCAGAAAGTACAAAGAAAGAGCGAGTGTCAATACCGACTGCATTAAAGAAAGGTGGGCAATGCTTGTGCCAGCCCATCTCTCAAAGATCTAATCTCAGCAGGGTAAGTTTAACCCTCATTTATTTTATGGTGGATTAACTAAGTCCTGTGACCTGCCTCGGTGATGTTAAATGCTGCTCAAAACGTGCCCCAGATTTGTGTTGCTCTTTGATGCACCTCCGCTCCTGTTTTCTTCTCCTTTTTCGAAGTACAAGTTCACTGCCCCCCTCTCCGTGGAGGTGGCTGCATTTCGGGGGCACTGGCTGTGTGCGGTGTCTGCAATGTTAGGCTGGAAGACACTGTAGGCTCTTCAACTTTTGAAATTTGGGCTGCTCCCAGCACAGGCCCCAGCTGAGCAGGATGGGCTGTAGGGACAGAACCATCGAGACTGAGTATTGAAACAGAACAGACGTTGATAGAGAAGCTCTTGGAGTAGCACTCTGGCAAGGACACCAGACCTGGAAATGCCAGTGGCGGCTCAAGGCTGGATTGCGTGGGGCTCCTGGGCTGGGCAGAGCTGGGGCGGTGACCGAGGGCTGCTCCCTTGCCAAGAGAACTAGCCCAGAACTGAACGTGCTGGAGGTGGTGGGTCTCTCCTTTCTTCTAATCCTCCACTCAGTCAGCTCCTGGTTTGGCAAACCTTTAGACATGACAAAATTAAAGCTCTTGTGTTCACGACATTCCCGTTGTTCTGACTGAGTTACATCATTTCTTGTCTCTGGTTTCTCCTGCCTTCATTTATGTCCTTGACTGCAAACGCTTCCTCTGATAGCGGCATGTTTATAAGCCTTAAATGAGTTGATATAGTCCCTGTGAGCTCTATACTGAAGTCCTAGGCTCTGGCTGCTTAAAGGTATTCAAAATAAACAGCTTTTTCTGCAGAGGCGTATTGTGGCAGCAGCTCTGGGGGGCTGCAATGGGGCTGGACAGCTGAGGTCCCCCTGGAGAAGCATCTCTGGGCTGCCCAGCCTTCTCCTGCCGCAGGCTCATTTGGAAATGCCCTTTCCACACAAGACCAGTGCTTAATATATCACTCGGGCTTTGCTCATTGTCTACAGTTAGTAGTCTAACCTAGGTTCAGCAAAGTAATTAGGAGAAATAATTAACAGCTCTCAGTGATGAGGCAACCTCTCTCTCCCTCCCCTCTCCCTCACCATGTGGTGCACTTTGGTAGTGACTCAGAAAACACAAGAGGACATTATGAATCAAAAAATAAGTCTTTACCTGTAATTAACTGTGCACACAAAAAGGAAAACGTGGTGATCAAGCAGCAATTGATAGTTGCTTTACTGGAGGAGGATACATCAGAATCAAATGCTCATGGCAAAATGTCCCTTTAAGTTGTGGTTCTTTTATAACATTTAATCCAAACAAAAATAAGTCTCTACCAAAAAAAGTATTTGAACCGTACACTATACGGACATGTGTGGATAAGACACTGCACTCCTCACGCACCGTACGCCTAATGGCCCCTGCGTTCTCCGTAAGTGCAAGAAAACAAAACCCAGCAATGGAAATAGAAAATCAATGCAGCAACTAGAGTTGTAGGCAACAGTATGTGCGTGGCCAGGCCAGGCCGACGGTGGGACGTGGGACTATGCAGCAAGGATGGACCAGAGTCCCCCCTTCGCCCCCTCCCCTTCCCCTGCCTGTTGTGGTACGGGGCTCTGGAGTTGTCATGACAGGCTCTTTCAAAACAGGACACTAAGAAGAGGAAAAATAAAAAGAAC
>NW_009193939.1:0-4143 GCF_000690835.1 Fulmarus glacialis
GCTGCCAGCCCAGCGCCAGCCCCCCCCGGGCACCCGCCACCCCCGTGTCCGGGGCAGGAGGCACCAACCTCTGCTCCGAGGCAATTTGTGAGCTATCGCACTCTGCCCTCCATCCAGCCGCCTGCTAATTAGCACCAGCTCAGCCCTCCGCCTGCAATGAGAACAGCAATCAGCCCCGCTGTTCGCCTGCTAGGAACAATCTCCCTCCTTCCCTCCTCTGCATAAATTTCCCAGGCTGTGGTTTTTAGACCCTGATCCCACATAGCTTTATTCACAAGAGAAGTCCCACTTGGGGCAAGCAAATTACTCCAGCGAGCAAAATTACCCGTGCGCAGGATGCGTGTACAGGGCACAACACAAGGGGTTGGGTTTTTTTGCACAGCATCAAAACCAAAATAAATCCACCGAGGGAGCTCAAAGCCAAGCCTTGCTCCTGACCACGGATAAGAGCCGGACAAATTATAGCAATTAAAAAGAAGAAAGAGCCATGTGGACTTTCATATCCACAAACCTCAGGACGCAATCGGTGGGGGAGAACATGTCACAGTCACACACGCGCTGCAAAACCAAAGCACATCGCAAAATACTTTCTGTCCTCAGAGGCACAAGCTGTCCCTCCAGGCAGGCAGTGCCACCAGCGTGAGCACGGGGCTGGGACAGCCTGTCCCTGCCGCAGCCACCTGGGACGGCTCGTCTGCAGCAGGACACAGGCAGTATTGTACCCGAAGCGGAGGTTTTCGTGCTGGAGATTGAATTGCAGGTCGTCATCCCCCACCGTGCACAAATGCTGCCCTGATGGGAAACGAGAGCTCGGCCGAGATCTTCCGCTTTTCCCCCTGCAGCGGCAATTGGACGGGCAGAAAACCCCCAGTGCTCTGCTTAAACACTCGCTCTTGCTGCACGAACGAGCTTTCCACCCGAGCAACCGCAAGTAAATGGCCAGAAAAACGCTGCTGCTTTAGCACCAGCTTAAAATGCGTATTGGGAGGGAGGGAATTGTCCAACATTTTCACCCAAAACCTGAGTCAGAACCAGGAGGTGAAGCCCACCACACAGACAGTGAGGTGGCTGCAGCATCTCCGGGCTGTTTGTTCCAGAAGAGCATCCTAAGTGTGAATAAGGCTGGGAGATGACTGGATCAGAGCCCAGCATCCCTAGGAAACGGAGGGGAGGTGGGGGCACCCTCCCGGACACCCCCCTTGCTGCTGCCTCTCCATCACCCATGAGGCTGCCCCAGCCCACCCTGGGGTATTAATTGCACCCCCGGGTGCCAGGGCTGCGCGAGGACCCCCAGCTGCGAGGGGAGGTGTGGGCACGCTTGCCTTTGCGTGCCACGCTCTGGGGACGGGGACATTTGGCAGCTGCCTGTAGGGAAGGTGTCTGAAGTGCTGCTTGCTGTGGGAACATGAGTCAGAGCTCCCCGGTGCAAGAGCCTGACGTCTCCCTCCTGCTCATTTATTCAGCACGTCAAATATTTGCCCTGCACAGTTGCACCAGACACGTGTTATTCAGGAGCTTTTTTTTTTTTTTTTTTTTCCCCCTTTCTGCTGGCAATGACAGCTTATAAAAAAACACCACAGTGCCATCTTGGGAAACTTGGACTCCCAGCTAAGCATGTTCAAGCATCCTTTTCCTCACCTGCTTCAGGGACCGGCTCCTTTCCAAGTATCCCATCTGTGGGGACCGGCAAGCACCTGCGGGGACCAGGAGGGGCTGGATGCTAAAATCTATGGGCAAAAGCAACGGCCCTACGGGGCTGCAATGGGGAAAGGTCATTTCAGACCCATTTCCAGCACTGTCCGGGTGACAGCAAAGCCAGGAGCCTGCAGGCAGTGAGCAGTGGCCTTGCCTGTCCCCTGCCCCGATGAAGCACCCTGCCTGGAAGGGGCAGACGCAGCAGCAGGACAAGAGGCCAGCCAAGGGAAACTGCTCGATTTTAGCTCCCTTCAGTGAGGAAGCAGCTTTGCTGGCTGCCAGCCCCGCAGTAATCCCGTGGGGACCTCAATTTTTTCTTTTTTGTGCCACATCCCTGGATTTCTTATTTGTAGGGCTTCTCACACCCTGAATCCTTGGTCCTCAGGGAGCAAGAAGAGGTGTTTGATGAATAGCTGAAGGCTAGAGAAGGCGACCTTGTGCAGAGATGACACAAGAGGCCCCACATCCCAACTGGCACCCAGGGGTTTCTGCCCTGTGGTTGCAGCCAAAAATGTCCCGTTTCATCAGGAAACTGCAGGAACAGCTCATAAAACAGGAGCTTCGGATGCAGCTGAGCAGACCAGCCACCCGCGCAGTGTGCTGCTGGATAAACACACCGTGCTGCAGGGAAAAAACACATGCCTCCACCCTACTTGTAAGAGGAAAATTACCCTTCGATTTCCACTTGCATTCCCAGCTAGGACACATGCTCAGCTGCTTTGGGCCTTTGAGTTTCCCAGGATCAGGGCTGGGATTTCTTGCTGGTGGGGGCTCCGGAGCCCGCTCCCCCTGAGGCGTGCATCCTCCTCCCCGGAGCTTGCAGGAAGCCACAATGCGTGGAAAAGCCCAGGGCTGGAATAAACCTGCAAACAGCTTTCACAGCGCTGTCAGAAATAGCACCAGGAGCAGCAGTGCCGTAGCTGATGCTCTGCTTTGCCCAAGAGGACGTGCGTCACTGATGCTCGGCAGCCATCCGATGCCATCCTTATGCTTGGTGGCTCCTGTGGACCCACAAACGAGCCCCGCTGGGCTGATGCTTTGCACAGCAAATCCCCCCGTGCATGGCACAGAGCATTTGCTGCACCAGCCGGGCTGCTGGTGGGGGGAGAGAGGGGAACTGCCCCGTGGGCTCGGCCCCCGTTAGCACTGCGTCCTCTCCACCAAGAAGGCATCCTCGAGCATCGTACTGAACCAGCTCCAGAGGGATCTGCCGGGAGAGAAAGCATGCTGGAAGGAAAGGACTGGGATTTTCCAGCTTATCCAGCCTTTACAGAGCTGCACATCCCGCTCTGCGTGTGGCGGGGCAAGTTAGGCTGAGCCCATGGCAAAGACCGCTCACAGCTGAGCTCGATGCCTTTGGGGAACCAGCAGTGAAAAAAAAAAAAATCAGTGCTCGGGTGAAAGCCTGGTGAAAACGATTCAGCCAAGACACACACTTCCCTGGCCGGCCAAGGAGCTGCAGTGACCTTGCCCGAACACCGTGTCTCAGGTTGAAAGTGCAGAGCGAGAGGATGTGACTCACACCTGGGACGTGGCCACAAAGGACAGATGTGTTCCCTTACTGTCCAGAGCCCTATCTGCAGCTCTGGCTGCGCATGCAGTGACTCAGCCTTGCCTTCGAGCCCTTCCGAAAGAGGAGCCGCGGCACATCTCTTCCCGGCAGCATCCCTGTGCTGCCGTAAAACAGATTTGGGAAGTTCAGGCTCCTGCAAGGGAAAGAAAGAAAATAAAATAAATCAAAGTCATGTTGCTCCACGGGAATCTTCCAATTTCAATTGTAAATCATTCAGAGAAGGATAAAACCAAATGCTTTAGTGGTGGGATCCTCTCTCTAAGTTTAGAGGCTTAAAAGCTAAACGTGCCCCCCATCCCAATGGAAGGACACCAACGAGTCCCCTGGGTTTTCTTAGAAACTCACCATAGGACAAGAGGAGATGCTCCATGTCTGGAGGGAGGAATAAGGGGATTTCGACAGGTCTCCTTCCTACAATCCCTAGCAAATTCAGCAGATTTAGTGGAGAGAGCCCCCAAAACACTGAGGTAAGGCTGAGACACCCCGTATTAGACATCAGAGAATCAACAGAGGGGAGTGCCGCAGCCAGCTAAGCATGGCACGTTACTTCTGTGGGTCTCCTGCAAAACCCAGACCCGGACCCCAGCCCCCCACATTGGGCAGTGTGTCATCCCCCCACCCCCGATTACCCCCACAAACAGCCTTTTTCACACTCATCTTCACTATTTATCCACCGCTGCTTGCACGCCCTGCGGCAACACGGCCGGGTACCGGGGGACACGCGGGGCGATGGCCGGGGTCCCCTGCCAGCAAATCCGCTCTGGCTCTGCGCTGCACAGAACCCCCCCGCTTCACACCAGTGGTTTTTCCAACAGGAAAGCAGATGGGGCCACATCTGCCGGGAGTTTTTCCCGAGCACACACTAGCTTTGAAGG
>NW_009193939.1:4188-4446 GCF_000690835.1 Fulmarus glacialis
GGTTTTTCCAACAGGAAAGCAGATGGGGCCACATCTGCCGGGAGTTTTTCCCGGGCACATCCTGGCTTTGAAGGCACCAACAGCCACTTATTTTACTTCAACGCCCGTGTGCGATACCGGGCCAAGCGCTGCCTGACCCCGGGGGCCAGAAAGCTGGGAGCCAGCAATGCAATTCACTTGGCAGACACTTGATGGGGCTACGAAACCGATTACCGGCACACCTGGCAGAATCGGGGGGCAAAACAGCCTCTGCCAGGC
>NW_009193939.1:4547-6195 GCF_000690835.1 Fulmarus glacialis
GGCAGCTTTGGTTGGGCCTTCGGTCGTATCCTGGACACTCTGTGGCTGAGCAAGGATTGCCAGCACCTGGACAAAGCCGGAGGCTTTATCCCCAAAAGATTTCCCGTGATCTGTTTTGGGAAGCAATGGAAAGGGAAAGCAGGCGGCGAAGCAGCAGGCATCTCCAGCAGCGCTGCCTTGCAAAGCGCTGATTAAGTTTTATGCCGCTGTTGCAAGACCTTGCTACCTCCCGAGACACCGCTGCTGCCTAAACCCAGACTCTTTGCAGGCTGCTGCAATGGGCGTCGGTGGGATTTTCCCACGTTTCACCCCAAAGCAAGGGGACGACAGGGAGATGCAGTCCCAAAGCAGAGCCCGTGCATGGCGAGAGGTGCAGCCCCGCATTGCAGAGCCCGCTGCGGGCAAGGGCCAGCCCCGAAGTGCCCTGAACGCTGCTGTCAAACTTTCCAGCACGGTTCTAAATCCACCAGCCCTTGCCTGGCTCCAGCTGGTCGAGCGAACTGGCAGCAGCGTGCAGACAAGAGCAGCTAGCAAGAGTCAAAGCACCTCCTGCTCGAGAAGAAAAAGAGTAAGAGCTGGTCCCCATAAATCATGAGCTAGTTACTGACGGAGAGGACTCCCCTCCCTCTTGCTCCACACACTGCGGCACGAATTATGGCCCCAACTTTGCTGTTGTTCAGTGATGAACATCTGAAAAGGCTGTGACAGATGAGAAAAGAGATGATTTAACAGCCATAAATCCAGCCAGCTTAGAGGTGTTTTTACAACCAAACCCATCTTGAATCCCCTCTGTTATGAATACTTATCACTCCCAGACACTGCTACAGTGGAAAGATTTTTAACAGCTTTAATAGAGACGCAATAAAACCCCCAGAGCCCAGCAAGCAAATGTCCTTTTTATCACTCGAGGGAGGGAGAAGGGGCTGAGAGCTGCTTGCTGCGCTCAGGCTTGAAGGATCAGAGCCGGAGCAGCCACCAGACCACTGCTAACCCCTGGGTTTAATGGACGGGTGTCACCATCCAGGGCTGTATCAACTTTCCTAAAGCCGTTGCGTGAAGGGTGTAATTAATACCCCGCAGGGAGGGATGGACACAGGCTGTGCCCATGATGTACAGCACCTTCGTCCTCCTCCGGTGCTGCTCTTACCTTCGCCAGGGTCTCCTCCTGCAGTTACCCAAATCACAGCTGGTCTAACCCCCTTTTGGGGATTTAAAGTGAGGGCGGTCTCAGCTCAGCCAGAGACCCTCCTGGGTAGGGTGCCATCCCTCAGCTGCCCCTCGCCTCGTTTAATTCACCTCGTTTCTCATGCATTAAAGGCTAAATGGGCTCAACGAGCACCACCCAACAAGCAGGACAGGGACACTGCTCCCTGGCACTTCAGGGAGGCCGGGAGACCTTCCAGCTTGGGGTTAAGTGGCCAAGGATCTCACTCCCTCTTGCTGTGCACGCTGCCCCTATAGCCTCTCTATACCATTCTGCAAGTGCAGGCTGCACCCAGCCAGCAAAATCAGCGGCCGGGAGGTGCTGGGGGTGCACCCACTGCAAAGGGCGGTGCAAATACCTAAGGAATAAGCTCTTCCTTTCTTATGCACGCAAGCTTATCAAGCAAGCCCTGTCTAGAAGAACTTGGGGGTACTGGTGGACGAA
>NW_009193940.1:0-50260 GCF_000690835.1 Fulmarus glacialis
GGTAGCTGCTCGTGCCCGCGAAGGTGAAAGCGGGATACAAGCTGTCAGGTGAGGTAATACGACCCACAGTGAGGTTTTTACCAAAGCCCACGAGGCGTGCCCTGTGCGGAGGAAAAATCTGTTGGCCTAGTTCCTCCACTCCCTATTTCGGCGCAGTCAGGATAAAGGGGCTTGGCGTGGGGGCAGGTCCCACAGCTAAACTGAAATCTTGTGGCATTCGGAAGCCATAACTGTGTCTGAACTTAGAAGTCATAGTTTTCTCAAATATTGGTGTTGCAGACAGAAAAGCATTGTCTGTGTGTGAATGTGCCTAGATCAAAATCGGGCAAAGCGTTCAGTGTTTCTGGTTATTGGCCATCAGTGTTAGAAACTTCAGTTTAACAGTGCAGGTCTGTTTGTGTTTTCTTGGGTTTGCGTATCTTAAAGTATGAGCGAGTAAATGTTAAGTGTAGGTTTCTGTATTAACTGGGAAAGCTGTGTCAAGAACTATCTGCTTCAGTGCCCTCTGTTATGAGAGCCACTGAGTATGTCAGAAGCAGAATAGGAGTTTGAACTTCAGTCTTGAAGTAAAATAACATCTTCCTCAATGTTTTATGTTTCTCTTTTATGTATCTGCTAGGTATATATCCTGTCATTTTACTTTACACATTAATTTTTTGACATTTAAGTGGAAACAGAGAAGAAATTCTGTTGGTGGCCTTTAGATGCTCTACACTTCCGTTCTTTGATGTCTTTATATGTAGTTATATCTCAAGAACCATTGAGTGAGTTGTAACTGCTTTTTCAGTGTTTTCTTTAATTGTAAACCATACATCCTGTTCATTCTTCATCCGTGTTCAGTATTCTGCTCAGGAGTGGTCTTATTTTATCTAGCTGTGCCAGAACACTATATTTAAAGACTTGATAAATAAGAAACAAGTTCTTGCTCCTTTTGATGTTTGGTGATCCCAAAGCATTGAGGGTGTAAATGTAAACTTTTTTCTTTATGTGTTCCCCTAATTAAGTGTTCTGATGGCATATTATTTGTATTAACCCCAGGTATAGGAAACATGGGAAAATGATCTTAACTTGTTCACGGCCCTTGAGAAAAGAATACCTGGCCCTGGCAGCTAAAAAGCCTAGCTAGGAGGAAAAATCCTGAACAGCTGTAATGCAAAAAAATCTGTGTTGTTTTCAGACTTGTCTTTGAGTGTCAGCTTAAATTAGTAGTGCATTCCTCAGATGCCAGTAAATATGAATGGTGGCATCTTACTTGTACATTATTCGTTGTCTCGTTTATTAGATAAGCAGTTATGTTGGATTTCTTCAAAGTTACAACTGAAATGCTCTGGGAAAATAAATATAGATTCTGTTTGGTCTCTGCTAAATTGTTGCGAGAGAACAGATCGGCTAAAATTATTTATGTTCTCACAGCTGAAAATGAACTACTTCAAACAGCCTGAAGTTGGTTCCTGTGAGGCTTGCAAGGAATACCAGCCAGGTGACCAGTATGGTGCTTGTCTGGCTTGTTGGCCTGTAGTGCTGTCAGTAATTTTGTGTTTTGAAAACCAGCAATAATATTAAAGAGGAAACTGAATAAGACCTTCCTTAGCAAATATCATCCATTCTTTTTTAGGAAAGAAATAGTGTTCCTCTGCTTGCCCGCCTCAGATTCTGACCACACACAGTATCATGCATCTGTTTTTTTTATATTTTGAATGAAGATACTCTGTCAGATTCTACGGTCAAATGCTGAACTAGATTCAGTAAAGAAAAATTTATATTTATGGGCTTTCTGATTACAGATTGTGAAGAAACTTTGTTACTTACAGTGTGCATAATTCCAGTGTGAATCACCTTGTTAGCTTGTTACTTGCTGAAGTGAGACAGTGCTTATGGTTTTCACACTAGTCAAACACTGTCAGTATAACAGAAGCCTTTTTAGAAGCTTACTTCTGCAAAACCTTTATAACAAACCTGCTGCTTAATGGCGTGTAGTGGAACACGTTCATGGCTGCATCTGTTTTCTATGACTTCATAGGAAGTGGATCCTTATGGGTGGTGATATATGCTTTCAGTTTTGGTGCATCAGTAGGTTACAGTTAGAAGGAGCTTTGCAACTGAGCTTTTCTTACAGAGATTATGGCAGGATATGTCTTTCTGTAGCCTTTCATTGCTTTTACATTAATAATGTTTCTGATGTATTTGTGTGATGGTGATGTCCTTATTGTGAAAAGCCCAAACGCACAGTGTTACAGGTAACAATAGAACAATATGAAATTACTGTATGATGGAATGATTTAAGATCTAAGTAGGTGTTTGCTAACCCCCTTGTATGATTGCCTTATCAAACAAGATAATAGTTGAGTGATTAGGAATACATTAGCACATTATAGTGAAATATCTAAGGAGCAGTCAAAAAAAGAAGAAAAGAAACTGTGATGTTAAAATTAGATAGGAGGGTGAAAGGGATATTAAGTCTGCTCATGCATGTAGTATCACAAGAAAGGAGTGTAAATAGCAATGAGAGAAGGTGGTGTAAAGGTGAATGATGTGCTATCAGTACTGAGGTTGGAAGATTGGTACGTGGCTTTGTGATCTTCAGTACCAGGCCTGAATGTTGCCAAGTCAGTAGGCAGCACAAATTAGGTTTGGTTTGAATGTGGGCCTCCTGGTATGGAGGTGATTAATGATTTTTAAATAAATGTAAACAGAAAAACCTACTGTATGAAAGATCAGCACTTTGTGCCATGTGGGTTCAGAGAATCCTTGATGCGGTTGTTGAGTTGGAGCCCTAATGCTCAGTTGTCATATTGAATGTCAATTCTGTGGCTTCAATTGTCAGACCACGGGGCTGTGCTTACTGGTGAAAAATGTAAGCTAGGGAAGACGAGGTGGTTGTCAGCAATTCATGCGTCACAAGCAGGAGGTGCCTGAACAAGTGGATTAGTTAGATGCACAAGGTCACTTGGACTGGACAATAGAAGTCTAATAGTGCTGGAGGAATTCCGAAATAAAGCAGTTCAACTGCCCCAGTGGTAGCATACAGCCTTACTGAAATGGACTGTTGTCATTTCAGATGCAGGAAAATGACAGAAAAGTCTTCCTGCACATAGGGCTGAAACATCTAAATGAACCTGATACATTGGAGGCTAACTGCATAATTTCTGAACTTAACCACAGAGTCAGGCCATCTTTTTACTCGCTGCTGAGAAGTCAAAGTAATTGAGGAGTAAGAGCTAAAATACTGTTCTAGAACAAGGAAAGGGTAAAGAAAGGGAAATGTTAAAACTGGAGTGAATGGTAAAAAGGGTAATGGTAGAGGCAGGACAGATCTCCTGAGTATGTACCCTGATTGCTAGCTGTTGCTGTAGAACTAGTACTATGTGCAGTTGGATTAAGCTAAAGTGGGCATGTCTAGTTGGACTGCAATGCCACCTTTGTTTTGTTTTGATATACCTTATTGTTAATACAAGTATTTGTGCTTAGGAAGGATCATGACCTTGGATGTTGAGGGCTGTGGTGGTCTCAATGTCATGTTGCCTTGGATAGTAACAAATGTTCTGCCATTGACCTTTTAATCTTGTAGTAAGGCCAATAGGTTGTGAATTTGGATATGTGGCCGATGATGTGTTAACTGTTATAACTTCTTACGGAAGCTCTGAAGAGAATTTAGTCCTGTGCTTTCTTTTAATGTAGTGTTTTCCAACCTGTCTTTGATTTCTGGGCCCATAAACATTTTCTGATGAGAGTATGGATGCCTATGTAGTAAATGTAAGCCTGCTGATGATCTTGCTCAATTACCTTTGTGAACATTTCACAAGTTAAGTTAATCCGTTAATAGACGATTGTAACCATGCACAGGGAATGGGAGTAGCCACTGCTCTTGTGCTTCTGGCTTTGCTTGCAGTTGAACATTGCCATATTCTTGTCCCTTGATGATTTTCATTATGCAAAGTGGGTTATCTCTGTTCTAGAGTATAGTTTTTTTAGAAAGAGAGGCAAGGTTGTTCTCATGGGAAGCTTTCCATGTCGTGGCAGAAACTTCAAAGAGTTACGGAGTTAACTGCAGAGAGTAGAGCTTGGCAGTGTTGTGTTCAGTGACTTGTGCTGGCAGACCTGTGGTGTGCTGCATTATGTATCAGTCCTAGCATTTTATAATATAGGGTTTGTAGACTTGAATTTTGAGAATAACATAAGTTTATGGATAGGTGTCGTGCTAGGTTGGTATAATTTTCTGATCTGCTATAGATGGGGAGCCTTCTATAGGTCTTCTGTATTTTGCTATTGTGATTTAACTAACATTTAATAAACTAAATTCAGAGTGTACATTAGTCAATACAGTTTTGTTGCAACTCTGAACTTGCCTTTCAGGGGAGGGAAAGCATTTATTAATAACTTTATAATAAGAGGTTTTATACAAACAAATCTGAGTAATTTGTGATATATATGAAGAAAGTCTGTTAAGTTTCTTCTCTCCTCCTTTATTTAACCTGAGAAATAGGAAGAATACTGCATCTGATTTGCCTGATCTTTCTGGAGAGTGTGTCTTGGAAGCATAACATGTTGGCTGCAGGTTCCCACCTTTACGCTTTCCTACCAACTACCAGGGAGAGTGTCTCTCAAGTACTGACCTCAACTTCATGGCAGTTCTTACTCTGCTGCAGTTTAAGATCGTCCTTTTCCCCAATAGGCTCAATCACTGATTGTGTTTAATTTAGGGAGAAATCGTTTAAGTCTGTTCAGCATAGCAAAGACTCCCTGTCTCCCAAGTAATGAGACTATGATCTTTGGGTCAGCAGAATTGATTTAATTTTGAGCAAACTAAAAAAATGTTACTCTCTTTCTGCAGGTGAAGTTCTAAAAAACTTAAATAAGTTCTACAAAAGAAAAGAAATCCAAAGACTAGGAGCAGAAAATGGATTAGATGGTAAGAAAATGTTTTAAGATTTTTTTTTTTTTTTTTTAAATGTGAAATCTGTTTTTATTCGGGTATGGTATTCGGTGGATCTGATCTTTTATGGGTCTCACGACACTGCTTGTTTAGGTTGTCTCTGTCACTCGGTTCAAATAACCTTTATATTTACTTGTAATATCTCATGTTAAGGTATAGGTTTTTAGTGGACTACTTCAGTGTTTTGTTGGGTGTTTACAAATACGGTTTTGTGATCCCAGTCACATTCACTTTGTTCCTTTTTTTTTGCAGCTCGCCTGTTTCACCAAGCGTTTATAAGCTTTAGGAAGTATATCATGGAATCCAGTTCTGTGAGTGCTGATTTGCATATTATTCTCAATGATATATGCTGTGGTGCAGGCAAGTATCTGGAATGCTTGTAAAATAAAATACGCTTTTTTTTTTTTCCTGTTCTTGACATGTATGCTTACCTACATACCTGTGGACTCCCCTACTATGCTGTAAAAGAGGTTAAATATCACCGCTTCCCCGTCCGAAACGTTTGTGCCCATCCTATGGAGTGTTCTGTCCTTAAATCTTCTGAAGTGGAAACAAAAGAGGTGGAGGTCTTAGCAAGAAGCAGCCTGTTGTTTTATAGCATCTGTTCATTGCTATAATGAAAACAGTACTGTTCCATTTATTCCTCTCTTAAAAATTCAGTAGTCACTAGGGGGCACTCTGAGAGCTTTCTCCAGGCCAGGTGACTTTAAGTACTTGGGAACACAGCTCTGTGACTGTGCTCTGCTTCCGTGTGGCGCTAACAGAAGTGAGTGTTGTTTGCTTGCTTACTGCGTCCTGTGTTGTAATCAACGGCGCTTAACTAAGAGGTGATGCTAGCTCGTAACAGCAGAAGCAGCCTTCTCCACAGTTAGAGCTGCAGAACTTTGGTATAGTATGTGTGTTTTTAGTGATGGTAATTTAAAGGTTACAGTGGCCATTAGTTTTGTCTTAAAATGTAAATGTGTAGATTTTAAATGTTTACCGTCTTCGGAAATCTAAAGTGTCTTTTTGTATTAGTTGTGCATAAAAACATCCACATGATTTCCTCACTTCCACTCCTTATTTACTTATATATGAACATTGTTTATGTATGCCTTAAAACTCGCATGTATGGGAGTGTAAAGGGTTTTTATTGTGGCAGTTTTGAAGTTTTTTAGTTGAGTTTTGCTTGTCCAAAGATGGCAATTGAAAATACTGCAGTTTTTAAGTTCTTCAAATTTTTCACAATAATTTTGATTCATTGAATACTAATTCTCAATTTAAAAAAACAAACAAACAAAACAAAACACTGCTTTTTTGTGTGTGTGTATTTGATAATAGCAGTTTTTTAGATCCAGATAGTTCTTTGAAATTCTGTGAGAGCTGGACAATTGGAGTGTGACCTGAAATGAGACCTTTAAGGCCACATGTCTACTCTGCAAACATTCATAAGGGTGAACCTGGATGTCTCTTCTGAGTTGATTTTTCTGTTTTTGTTTTCTTACGTAGGGACTGGAGACTCACAATTCTGAACCAGCATCCAAAGTCTTAGTAGCTTAGGGAAGCTGCCAACTATTCTGTGTTTTCCCGTTTATTCATAAAAGCATTCTAGAAACTTTTATTTTATTTTATTCCAAGGCAGCACATGAATTTAGGAAGAAGAGGCTAAAATCTTCTTAGGACAGAAAAGTTATTTCTCATCCAGCTTTTCCATAGGTTCTCATTTTATTTAGAAGTTCTCTAGACATTGTAGGCTAACCAGAGTGAATGTACTGAAATGAGATTTTTTTTTTTTTCATACTATTGTATTTGCATTATGTTGGTTAATGAGTCCGTGTACTTGTGTTAGTTTATCTTTCTGCCATTGAGATAATTACTGAACTTCGTAGAGAGCCAGAAGTTGAAAGAATTACGTAAGTGTGTGGTGGAAGTAGTAGAATTTTTTTTTAAAGTTTATTACGAAGATACACATCTTCAGACAAGCATGCAAGCTTTCTTAAAAGGCTTTGTCTTCTAGGTCACGTGGATGATCTCTTTCCGTTTTTCCTGAGGCATGCAAAGCAGATCTTTCCGATGCTGGACTGTATGGATGATTTACGCAAGATCAGTGATTTAAGATTACCGCCCAACTGGTCAGTATGTTTAAGTGGTTGCAGTGTTTTCTTTTCTTGGTGTCATAGAATTTCATAGTTTGTGGACTTAAGCTTTATATATAATTGCACTATATTTTCATTTCCATTTCTCTGTTTTTACAATAATTTGTGTCAGGAACTCTTATCTTTGTTACAAGATATATTGCAATCAATTAAAAGGAAAATAAGTTTATATCAGCTATGAGAGTTGCTCAGTTGGTATTGCCTTTCCAGAAAGCTGTCTTCTGGCTGTATCTGTTTGGGAGGTAGCATGCCAGAATATTAAAATGTTAATATACTCAAGGAGAGAGACCACAGTAATGAGAATTATTTTTAACACAATGAGTGAATTTCACTCTAAATCTTCGAAAGCATTTTATGATTTAGAAGGTGAATGTATAAGACATAGTAACCTCTTTATACTGTCTCTGTTTAAGAACTTGATCTTTCTGTTTTCAATGCACATTAAAAAGTCTATTAATAAGTAAATGTTTAAGATAATCTGTAATTTCCCCTGAATCAGTATCCAGAACACCAGATAAATGTTCAACAGAACTGCCTTTTTGTGTATGTTTTAGGTATCCAGACGCCAGGGCTATTCAGAGAAAGATAATATTCCATGCCGGTCCTACAAACAGTGGGAAAACTTACCATGCTATCCAAAGATTTTTGTCAGCAAAATCTGGAATATACTGCGGTCCACTAAAACTTCTGGCTCATGAGATCTTCCAAAAGAGTAATAATGCTGTCAGTATGTTATATTACTTACCTACATTCTTAGTACTGGAACAGTCTCATGAGTGCATGTTTGTAAAGTACTGTAGTTGCTTAAGGTAGTTCATGAAGCAGTGTGCTTGAACGGGTGCCGTTGCTTTTTGCAGTAGTGTCAGCTGATGTGAATAGCAGTTGTGCATTTCTGCTTTACGTGTGCAGAACGGAACATCATTTCCACAAATGGAACATCACTTTCCCCAAAGCACGTGCTGTGCAATCATCCCTGTAATCTGTCTCCATTTTCCTGTAATTTTTCCCTCCCTGGGTTTAGCTAGGTTCTGCTATTAGCTTTTGCAGTGTGGAAACTGTGTTATGACCTTTATTTTAGCTTGTACGCAAGAAATTCCCTTCAATCTTCTGCTTCAATGTTTAAATATATTTCACTCAACCATCTAATAAAAAGTTCTGCAGCTTCATATGTGTTGAGTTGAAGAGCAGTGCCCTATATCGGGTCCCTAGAGGAAGCTTTCAGTAGGACTTTTTTTAATTGCTTCCAGCATCTTTTTGAAGGCTCCTCGCCAGTGTGTTTCCAGCTGCACAGAACCACACCAGTTCTGAAGCATTAGAATAACACATCACATGTTAATGCAGCATAGTGTGTATGTACAGTAGTGTTTACCAAATGATCTTGTGATTTCTCTTTTTTTGATAAGTCTGTGATTTAGAATTTGTAATTCCTGTTATTGGTTTATCAAAGCAACACATAAGAAAGATTGGCTTGTCCTAGGAGATATCTGTAACATGAGTACTGTGTAGTGAATGTGGATACCACTCATCACATGTTAATGCAGCATAGTGTGTATGTACAGTAGTGTTTACCAAATGATCTTGTGATTTCTCTTTTTTTGATAAGTCTGTGATTTAGAATTTGTAATTCCTGTTATTGGTTTATCAAAGCAACACATAAGAAAGATTGGCTTGTCCTAGGAGATATCTGTAACATGAGTACTGTGTAGTGAATGTGGATACCATGTAGTGATGTTCCTTGTTAGTAGAGTTATTGCACTTTTTTCCCATGTGTTTAGTGTGTGTGAGGACTTTTCACTTGGCAGCTCATGGATCGCATGTAGCCCTTGAGGCTTTAACAGGGCTCTACAGGTGGCTGTAGATATGGAAGGAGCAGCCATCTGCCTTCCATTCAGCGAGTGTAGAGCTGCCAGAGGGTGGTGGCCCCTGCTGTCTCTCACGGCTAGAACTCATGAATTCTTGGTGTGTGAGTATGAGGCAGCAGGTGAGACACCCAACAGGGCAATCGCCAAATGAACTGGAGGAGGCTGGAGCTTGCAAAGCTCCTTCACTGCTGGGCCTTGCTTTATGAGCCCCTTGTACTACAGCTCTTCTGGCAGTTCTTTTGTTGCAGATGTGACAGCTCTGAAACGCTCAGAGGAAGAGGTAATCTCCTGCAGGAGTAGGGGAGGGCATCTAATTACAGATACTACCTCTTCGTTATACCCTTCAGTCTGATAGGACTTAAATACAGGGCACAAGTCTCAAAAGGCTGAGTAGTTATTTTCTGGATAGCTTCCATTACACTGTCTTAGAAGTTACTTTAAGAAGCTAATTTTTTTTCCCCTTTGGAAAGGGGATTCTGTTATGTTAAAGAAACTTAACATGAGTTTTCTGAATTCCTTCAGAATGTGCCATGTGACTTGGTGACAGGAGAAGAGCGTGTGTATGCCAATGAAGATGCCCGACAAGCTCCTCATATTGCTTGTACCATTGAAATGTGCAGTACTAATACGCCTTGTATGTATACATAATTGTTTCAGTCATATCTATGGTATCTCTATATGTATTATTGCTTGGACTCTGAAGTAGCTGAGCTATTCCTTTTCACTCTTACTTGAACAATTTCTGAACTATGTTAGAGCAGTTAAAACCTGGATCATCTCAGAATAGCTTTTCGGTTGATTTGAGCAACCTTTTTTAGAAAGCCTTCGAGTTTCTTCCTGTGTGTATTGCTTTCTAGATGCTATTCCTTGGTGCATCATATTTTTCTTTTTTGTTCTAAGATGAAGTTGCTGTGATTGATGAAATTCAGATGATCAGAGATCCTGCCAGAGGGTGGGCTTGGACAAGAGCCCTTCTAGGTAAGCTTGTTTGTGTTGACAATGAACTAGTTTAATGTGACAATAAATGGCACATTAAATTCAAGCTTAGCAGTCAGTATATTTGTAAGCTGTTACAATATGTGATGCAAAATAGAAGCGAGTATTGTTTCTTCATATGTCTTCTCACAGCAAGTTAGAGAGATGCTCTGCCTCGAAGGATTTCTCTGTATGGCATCAAGTTACCTGTCATGTTTTAGTTAATGTTTTTTAAAAGTTTTATTCTCATAAGTTACACAGATGCCTCTTTTAATTTTGCTTCCTTGCATAATATGGAGTCTCTGTGTTGCTACACCGTGCTGTCCTTTTACAGTGATTATTTTCTAGAAGTGTGCTTTTTTTGTTCAATTAAAACAACACAATTTTTCAGAGATTTTGTTGTGAGGAGATACTGTTAAATATATGGCAACATGGTGAACATCAAATATTTTATAGTGTTAATTTCAAATGGCTCATTTATAGAGCTGCATTGATCTGTTTAAATTCTTAGAAGAAAGTTTCTTTTGATAATTTTAGAATTTTTCAAGAGGAATTTTTGAAACTCATTTTTCCTCAGATTTTGAACAGAAGTTTGGAATCTGATTTCCCCCCCACCCTTCCCTTCACTGCTTTTGATGCTAAGTTTAACAGGACCATTTGTCACACTTACCCTACTTCCTGTTTCTTCCCTTTTTCTGTTCTGATTGCATTAGAGATGTATTCATAGTTTTAGAAGGTCATGCAGAAAACAAAGCTCTTCAGTTCTGCTGTGGTTTGGGGGTTAGTAAAACAGTAGTAGTAAATAAAACATACTCAAAGCTTTGCTTCATTTGTTCAGTGGTTGAGGGTACCTCTTGTTTTGGCTGAGAGGGTGCAACAAGGTAATTAGCTGCTCTGATTATCATACTAATGGGTTTCCAAGCATCATTTTCTGATATGAGATCAAGAGCAGCTCTAAGGAAGCAGTGTATTGTGGGAGAGGCTTTAGTACTGATTTGGGATGTTGAAGGAGGTGAAATACAGTCCTTGTTAATGTGTTTAGCAAGCAGAATGTAATTTTTCGGTAACTTAAAAGTCAGCTAAAGCTACTGTTGTCTAAAAATATGTAACATTTTGCATTTTATTTCATTGGACCTTGTTCAGGGCTCTGTGCGGAAGAAATCCATGTTTGTGGAGAAGCTGCTGCTATTGACTTGGTGACAGAGCTCATGTACACTACTGGGGAGGAAGTTGAAGTAAGCTTTTTATTTCTGTAAAGTTACGGCCAGAACATCAGGTTCTCCTTGCTGGAAAACAGGCAAAAATTTAGGGTCTTTGGGGGTATCACTGGTCAAAGTTATTCTTGCAGGAGTTCTTGTTAAAATGTTTCTCAATTCCCGTAAACCAAAGGAAATATTGCAAAGTTGTTTTTTTGTGTGGTTTGTTGTTTTTTTTTTTTTTAAATAGCGGTATTGTTCTGCTTAAAAAAGATAAGTGCTTTGCTGAGTTCCCCTTAGGGAATGCTATAGCTGTTTAGGGCTTTCTTTACAGTTCTGTTCTTCCTGGGGGGCACAGTGCCCTCAAGTTTGCTGAGGTTACTGGATCTGTTGATAGTTATTCTCCATATGATGAAGAAAGAAGTTAAGAGCTAACACCTCCAGAAGAAAGTGTCTGAAAGATCTCTGAAACCCAACTTTACTGTCATAAATATTTTTTTTTTTCTTTGGGAAGATTCCTGTGTGAATAATATTTAAAAACATAAAATTTGGTTCTAAGAAAGTCCAGCCTGCATGATTTTCTGGTGAATTAGCTGTCGCTTTATATATCTGTGCGTGGTGGGGCGTGTGATTCTGAAAAGGGACCAGTTACAGCATTCAGATGACTGAGTGAAAACAGACTCTCATTTCTCGATAGAATTGCTACGTAGCCTGTATACTTCTTTTCCTGAATCTAGTTTACATGTAAAAACATATAGTTCTCCTGTTTCTTGAAAAGACCATATAGTTCTCAGCTTGGGAATTGCTGCAAGTATGCAAGTGCATAAGGTGTATGTCACCTTCTCCCCAGTAGTTATCCCTTCAGGACTGTGAGAGATCCCTCAGTGTTACAATCAATTGTGATAATAGCCACAATGGCTGATACTCCACAGGAATTTTTCATTTAAAAACATACTATCTTTGACAATTCCTTTGATTCTAGGTCCGAAACTACAAGAGACTCACTCCTCTTACAGTGCTGGATTATGCCTTAGAATCTTTAGATAACCTCCGACCTGGGGACTGCATTGTCTGTTTCAGTAAGAATGACATTTATTCTGTCAGTCGGCAGGTTGAAGCCAGAGGATTAGAATGTGCTGTCATATATGGCAGTCTGCCACCAGGTAAAGCACTCTTCCTTTTATTTTTAACGGAACGTTCTGCTTCTTGTTGCTTTCTTAGAAAAACTTTTAAAATGAAGCAGTACAAGTTTTCCTAGTTTTGCATTTCTATATAGTTAGAGAAAGTAATCAACTTTTGTTGACTGGTGTTTTAATCTTGGGATTAGACCTTATTATGTACTTAATATTGATCTTCAGATAGATGTAATTAAATGAGGTCTATCCATAGGGAATCCTGTGGGAAAGATTTAAATCCCTCCTGGCCCCTTCCCGCAACAACAACCAAATACCAATCAAATACTAATTTTTTTTTTTCTCAGCCTATTATAAAGGCATCGGGCTTAGTGATGCATTGTCTTTGTTTTGTAAGAAGAGTTTGCTACGTGAAGCGTTCTGTCAATCTGTTTTAGGAACAAAACTGGAACAGGCAAAGAAATTCAATGATCCTGATGATCCATGCAAAATTTTAGTTGCTACAGATGCAATTGGAATGGGACTCAATTTGTAAGTACTCGGAACAGATTATGGTATGATTTTTTTTTTCTTTTTTTTTGCAGGTGTGATACCTGCATTAACTTCCTCACTTGTTTCTCCCCAGTTTGACTAATTTGGCTAGATATCTGCTATGTCTAGATAACACAGTACATACATTTTAATTCTGAAGTAGTGGTCAATTTGATTGGGTAGAACTAAGCTTTAATTTTAAAACTGATTCTGAGAATTAAATGGCTCACTTGGCCTAATTCTGTGTGATAGTGGGCACTGTTAAGATCCTTTCGATTCACTGGAATCAGATGTGCTAGGTTGTCAGAGTAAGTGTCTCTTGCATTTCTGAAATGCAGAGCAAGTTCAGTCCAGTTTCAGCTGCATTTTGTTGCTGAAGGCGATGCAGTCACGTTGCTATAAACTACTGAGGCAGAAAATGATGAATGGATCGGGACCCTATTAGAACACGACTGATGTGCGTAGGGGTAATGATTCTTCTGCAACTAACCAGTAGTCTTACACTGCCCTTTTGAATATGCTGTGTCCATAAGTAGTATCTGTGGTCCCTTAATTTGTAGAGGGGAAAAAAGCTCAAAAAAAAAAAAGCTGTCATTCTTCTGCACTAGGTTGTGTATTGGAAATAATTTGCAAAAAACGATTCCTCTTTGTTTTTGTTCAAATATTTCAGGTGTATAAAAAGAATAATTTTTAACTCTATAGTAAAGCCAACTATCAATGAGAAGGGAGAAAAGGAAATAGACTCCATTACAACCTCTCAGGCTCTGCAAATTGCAGGCAGAGCTGGGCGTTATGGCTCATCCTTCAAACAAGGAGAAGTCACTACAATGCATCGTGATGACCTCGTGCAGCTGAAGGAAATTCTGGGTGAGCCTGTGCGCCCTGTGAAGGTGAGAGGCTCAGTACGCAGTTTGTACAGATGTGCTCTGGAACTGTTATACTATGTTCCAATCCCAAATTATTTTTCCTTGTCTGTTTACAAGTTAGTAATAAAAATGGATTGTGTTGTGCTGGAGTGACTTTGAATGTATGTCCCATTTGGAGGCTTGCAATATTTCATTTATATTGAAGCTGCTCTTTTAAGAATTAAAAGCTCAAACACAAAAGTTCTTAAGTTCTGGATAAGTGTGCTCAATAAACTGGCCTCTGTAGGGTGCTTTGGTTTCTTGCATTTTGTCTTTCTAGATTTTGTTTCTGATGCACTAACTTAAGAACAATATTGAGAATTAATGGAAATTTTTTTCTTTGTTTTCCTTTTAGGCAGCTGGCCTACATCCTACTCCTGAGCAGATAGAAATGTTTGCTTATCATCTCCCTGATGCCACTCTATCCAATCTAATTGTAAGAATGATCAAAATATTAGCTTCTGCTTTAAAAATTAAGCATTGCTTATAGTCACTGTTTTTGTACGAACATGCACTTTGGGAAGCTAACAGACAGCCTTGTGTGTATCTTTTGTCAGTTGGATTCTTCTCTCTACCACATCAGTAACTGCAAATACATTTAGAATGCTTAACTTTTCTGTGTTGTAATAAACTTGAAAGCTGTTAAAGTGTGTAAATATGTTTACATGTGTTGAAGAGTGTGCAACAACCTTTCCATTTCACCTTTCCTTTATTTTAAATGTAGACTTTTTGGTCTGAGGCTGAAAATTAGAGATTGAAATTTTGATAAATTTGCGTGAAAATTCCTGGGAAACTGGGCTGGTCATGTCAGATTTCTATACGTCTGAGAGTTACCTGTTTTTTTTTTTTTCCTGGTTCTGTGGACTTTATGGTAAAACATTGTCTGCTTAACTTTGAGAAAACAGATTTGGTGGGATCTACTTGGTCTCATCATTAGCTGGATAGTAGAATTTTTGGAAGTGCCTAAACCTTTTAAAGTAGAAATTAAGCTTCCAATGCTGTATTTAAAAAATAGTATCACAGTTTTTAGTACACTGAGAAATTCTTAGCAGCTTTCATGGGTTTAAATGCATATTATTGTTCTCTGCTGATGTCTGTTATGTAGCAAAGTGTATGATTTCTAACCTCAGGGTAAAAGATTATACTTGGAGACCTCCTGGAAGGCTTAGGCTGGTAGGGTAACAGCACATCTTTAAAATTTTACTATTGAGAATTTCTGGGCTAGCACAGAAGTATTAAGATAAAAAAATCATGTTATTATTGATCTCTTAAGTATTCAGTCACATTTAATTAAGAAGTTCAGTGTTTCTTTAAAGATCTTTTAAAAAAATCTTTCAAAGATTTACCTAGAGAAATAATTTTGGGGGCCCATAAAAATTCCCTCTGCAGTGTGCAGTGGCATCTCCTGTTTCTCCAAACGTTGGATATGTTTCAGGTATTGTTTGAACTCCTCTATTGCAATACTGTATTTATCTTGTGATTTCTTTCTTCCTAAAATAGATCTGTTCCTGGCATTGGGCTAAAAATACTTCAATTATTGAATTTTATGCTGTAAAGTTAGTTTTTTGGGTCATGCTAAGTGACAAACCTGGAACAAGTTCTAAACATAGTAGTAACTGGTTCCTGTGATGGTGTTCTTTGTAACTAAAATGTATGCTTCCAGAACACTGTATTTGTTACTTAGGAGACTAATTGAAAATGCTTAAATAAAACATAGTGCATTATGTCTTCTCCTCTGATCCTGTGTTGAGAGAATTTAATGAAAATCCTGTTAAAAGAGTAGAGGGAACTCCCCTGCCCCCTTTTTTATTACTGTGGTCAAATTTGGTATTTGTAACTGTTCTTTTGGTATAACTAGCCTTTGAAACACTAAATCATTTTTTGGTTTGGTAATACAAAATTTAACAACCCTCTTCTGTAATAACATCCTCTTCATTTGGTTATATTTTCACAGGATATTTTTGTGAGTCTCTCACAAGTCGATGGGCTTTACTTTGTCTGCAATATTGATGACTTTAAATTTCTAGCAGATATGATTCAGCACATTCCACTAAATTTGCGATCACGATACGTATTCTGCACTGCACCCTTGAACAGAAAAGAGCCTTTTGTGTGTACCACGTTGTTGAAGGTCAGTTATTTTTTTCCTCCAAAAAATGTGGTATTTATATTGGAGCAAGTGGGTCTTGGTGCATTGAGACTGTATGTAGCTGCTATATTTATTGTGGGTTTTGTCATTAGATCATTTGAGAGCATTCTTAAAGTGCTCACAGTTAATAATATAAAATAGCTGGAGATATTTTTCTTTTTTTTTTTTTTTTAAATTGCATTCTTTACCATTTTTATTGGCCAAAGCTTTTAACTTCTGAGAACCGATTCTCATTTTGTGATGTAAATTAAAATTTGGATAGCTTTTCTGCTGTTTGCCTCAGAGAATCCTACTGCTTGCCTTGCAGGTGATCTTTGAACTGGGAGAGATCAGAACTGTGTTACGTAGTCACTTGTGCATTGTTAAGCTTTTCACTACAGTGTGTCTAAAAGTAGTCCTTAAAAACCAAGATACTGCTGCTTCAAGGTGTTAGCTTGTCAAGAAAAGAAAAGAATGTGGGATTAAGTGTGATTGCTGATGTTATAATACAGTTACATAGAATTAAAACCCCGGAAAATACAGTGCTGTACGTTGCTCTCAGAATTACGTCATTTCACTTTTCAGGCCTGGATGAACTGTTTTCCACTGTGCCCCCGGAGTGATTATTTTCAGGAATTTGTAGTCAGCTGATTTCAGTTTTTCAGGATTAATAATTTTGTTTGGGACTGTTACTTTGTTAGACAATATCGCCTTTGTCTCCTTTTAGAGACTGCATTAAACATTTTTAATAAAATAATGTAAAAATGAAACTCACATCACAGATGTTAGACCTGTGCTTTTCAAAAATGACTAATAATGTTCTTTAAAAATTGAGCGATTGATTTTAAGAGTTGAAAAAAAAATGTGCCTCATTAAGAAAATGCTGAGCATTCAAATCCCAAGTAATGAAGGTGCAGAGGGGCATAATGTGATGTCGGAGGGAGCTAGGGTGTTGTGAATGCCTGTGTGAATTTAAGCCCCATTCCTTGGCAAAAAACCAACTTCTGGTATCAGCCAGTTAGGAAGCAGTTATCCCAAATCATCAGTGCTCCTGAAAATTTTAAATTTAAATCTTATGTGGCTTATTTATCTGTTAGTAAAAGAGATGAGATGTCTAGGTTTCAGAAGGGTTGATTTCTAGTGCAGATTAATCTGTTTGGGTTGTGAATAGTGTGTTTCCTGAGTCAGGGAACACATTTGACATTTTCTCACCCTGGAGATTCTGAAACAAGATAATTAACAGCATTAACAAGATAATTAACAACAGGAGCAGGAGAAGAAAAAGAGACAAAGTCCATCTGCTTTGCTAGATGAAATCCTATGCCTTCAGTGTTACGCTTTTCTGGATAGCGCTATACTTTTGTTGTTTAACTCTGTGCATGGCCCATGGACAAATTGTGTTAATGAGGCCCTGGAAAGGAGACGTGTGACTCCTGTGTTGAGTAATTAACTAAAAGAATGTGTGGCATTTGGGCTGTGTAAAACAAAGCAGGTATTTTCTTCAGTATTCCATGCATACAGACTCAAGAGAATTTTAACTCATTTAGGATTTCTTCTTTCCTGACTAACTGAGGACTTCACTGAATCTGCTTGTTTTTCAGTTTGCAAGACAGTTCAGTAGAAATGAGCCTCTGACGTTTGACTGGCTCTGTCGGCACACCAAATGGCCGTTAGCCGCTCCAAAGAACATCAAAGAACTTGTACACCTTGAAGCTGTTCATGATGTTTTTGACCTCTATCTGTGGTTAAGGTATTGTCTTTGTGCTTGAAAATTATTTTTATTTGTTCCTAATATTTATGACTTACAGTCCTAGAAAAGCAGTGTCTCCAAGCCCGTGTATATGTGGTGCAGTATGGGCTCCTTTGGCCCTTTAGAGGATCTTGACAAATGCAAATGTAGCTATGTTGTGGGAGCAAGTCATGGGTTCTGCAGAGACCAGTTTGTGACTGACAGAGAAAGTTAGAAACGAGGTGATCCTGGACTGGAGCAGCTGAAATGCCACTTACAATACAGTGGCCTTCCTATGCAACACGTAATAATTTTTTTTTTTTCTTTACGTAGTATGTATCTCATTTTTGTCCCAGTCGGCAGTCCTTCAGTGAAAAGGTTTAATTGTGTGTTGTTTTGCCTCTCTTCAGTTACCGCTTCATGGATATGTTCCCTGATGCTGTCCTTGTAAGGGATATTCAGAAAAAACTAGATGACATAATACAAGTTGGTGTCTGCAACATCACGAAGCTGATCCGAGCTTCACAATCTGCAGCTGCTCCTGGCACAGCAGAAGTCATGTCAAACGACTTTCCTCTTTCAAGGACTAAGAGGGATACCAGGGCGGTTTCAGATCGTCATGGTGCAAGATCCACAGAGGCACTCTCTATTGCAGTGGAGGTTCCGGGAGAAAGAAGAGCAAAGAACTTGAAACCCTATCGGTCTGCTACAAGGCAGGAGGATCTGAAAAGCCATGGACGTGGATCTCTTGCCAACAGATTGCTGCGTGAAGGACTTCTAACACAAGAAATGCTGAGACAGTTGGAGAGTGAGTGGCAGGATCAGCGCAGGAATGGTAGATATGGCCTTGGTTCAAAAAGAAATGATCAGAATGGTTCAAAGGAAACAGGGAAAAAGAAAAAATAGAACCATGTCCTAATTCTGTTTAGTTTTTATTCATAAAATAAAATACTATTTTAATAACTTCTTTGGCATTTCATGTTTACACTGCTGCAGCTCCTTGATGTTTTTCCTTCTCCTGTGACCAGTTATGTGAAGCACTCAGAGAAATGAACTCTTAAAAGCTCAAGAGGCCATAAGTTTGCTTTTACCACTCAGCTGTACACTTTTTCAATCATGGTGTTGAAATGATTGAAGTGTAAGTGTATGTTCTACTGCTATGTGAAAATTTGAACTTGATGTCTTCTTGCAAGATATCTTCACATCGTTAATAAACGTCAGATATTTCACTAGTAATGAATTAGCTACTCATTCCATCCCTTCCCAAAGGGCAGAGTTTAACAGATAACAAACAAGTAATGAACAACCTGGTGGGAGATTGGGTCAGAATGGTGATAGGAGTCGTGTGCCTCTAACCTTTGTGTCCTGTGAAAATGTGGAAGGAGGCAAAAAGCATTTGTGTTAATGTGTTGCGGAATGATGAAATTCTGGCTAGAGGAATTTTTGGGTAAATTCCAATTCTGTCATCTGAGGGGTAATTACTGAAACAAAGCAAAATCTGTCCTTGCTCTTTAAATTGTATTCTTTCTTCTAGGAAGAGCTCATCACACTGATTCAGGCAAAGCTTGGGGGGAGGGAAAAAAAAAAAGTTGGATTATGATTTTTGGGGGGAAGGAGGAGATGTTAGAGGCACAGGTATAATTTATTTACTTTTGAGAAATTCAGACGCCTGTTTCTCCTTGACTTTTCTAATTCAGTTTCATACAAATTATTTTGTTCTGTTGCACTTCATAAATGTTTTTTTGCTTCACATGCCAGTTTGTTTGTGATACCTGAATTTTGAGAGGAGACAAAATATTTTACTTAAGCTCACATAACAGCTTATAGTTTAAGCAACAGCTTGTGGGTTGATATTTGTGCTGTAGTATTTCCACATATCTATTTTATCATGGCTATCATAAACTGCAAAAGTTAGGTGCTTACCTGGAGGAAGGTTTAATTTGTTGGAACTAAATTCTAGGGAAAAAGCCTTTTTTTTTTTTCCTGATGCAGTGTCACTGAATAATGTTTAAGGCAGTGCACCACCAGGCTATGCCTCTTTCATACACATGCTGATGCTCTGTCATTTGTTTTTAGTGTGAGCAGCTTTAGGGTACACTCTTGAGCTCCCAGTAGGGATACTGGAGGGTGGAAAGAATCAGATGCTGAAACTGCTGTGTATTCACAGAATGGGTTTCAGCGTGAGGACATGTTTCTGGGGCTGCCTGGGGAGAATAACGCTGCAGTGACCATATTTCTGGGGTTGGCTATATACAAGTCTGCAGATCCTGCTTGTGTTAATGTTGGGATATTTGTAAAAGCCAGGTTGGATTTCACTGTATCAAATAGCTGACTTTCTAAAATGATCAACCACATATTTCTGCAGTTTGAAGATTTGCTCTGAATCCCCTTTGTTTCCTCTTAGTGTCAATCCTTTAAGCTGCTGTTAAGAAACAAGTCTGCAGCAGTTTGAATAATGTTTTTAATAGCTGTTTTCAGTGTATTTCATGTACTCTTTCAAAAAAAAAGCAAGCAGTGTGTAAATGTTTTTAGTCCACGTGATCTCCTGCTGATTTCAGTACCAGACTGGTGGGGAGGGAAAGTTTTAGGTCCTTGCCCTGCAAAGCTCCGTCTTTCTTTCCTCCCCCAAGAAGAAACAAGCAGCTATGTATGTGTGGCAATGGCCATGTGAACATCGTGAATTTTCTGCTTTGCAGATGAGTAATTCTGCTTTGCTTTCCCAGAGTCCTGACAGCCTCTGCTTAACAGCAACATGACTCGCACAGAATGTGAGCTTGCAATTAACCCTTATAAATGTATTCCATTTGATACTATTCAAATAGCTTGTGTGATGTGGCTTATGTGATCGAGTGGTACCAGTTGCCTCCTTGTGTCCTTTGCACTAGACAGGCTCGAAGGGAAGTTGTAGTTGCGCAAGTCTGCAGACAGGTTTTGGCAGCATGCATTTGCCCACTCACCTCTTGGACTGCCAAGTCCTTGCTGAATCTGCAAACCGCTGTTTACAACCACACTTGTGCAAGGACGACTCCTCTGTTTTTTCTCCCCCAGTGCGTGTGGGGTTGGGTTGCAGAGACCCACGTTGCTACTGTACTTTGCTTCTAGTCTGTTTTGATAAATTTGTCCTTTAATTGTATGCTAAGCTGCATACTAGTGTATATTTTTGAGCAAGGAAAGACTGGCTGGGACTTTGGGGTATAAGCCAGCCTTGTGTTTGAGCAGCAAGCCTTGCAATAAGGAAGCTAAATGACTATAAGCATTCTTTTTTGTATTTTGCTGAGATTAGCACTTGGCTTAACTCATTGCTTGTTTCCATAGTGACTCCATAGTAACTGTTTTAAGAGCTCTGAAGTTTATTCAGGCGTTTCCAGGCTGACTTTTTATGAAAGTTTTTTCTTTTCTTCTGAGCTAATGGTGTGGCTGTCATTGACTGCCATTAGGATGGCTGCCAAATTGGTCCCATGTGGTACAATCCATGTGGTGTGGTGCAAAGCTATGCCGGCTGCACTTTTTTAACATGCCCTGTGCAAGCAAGCCCCTGGGGGAGGATTGAGTGGCCTCTTGCTCTTCTTCATGGGGCTGTGCCAAAACTTTTTAAGCATCAACAACATTGTTCTTGTTCTTGATCTGGGAATCACATTTGCAAAACTGTTTATTTCAGGTGTTCAGATTTCCAGATTAATTTCAGGCATTCAGATGTTTGGAAGTTTATTGATTTCACAATTTAATTTTTTTGTGTTTATTTGTTATGCTTCAAATGTAAAATGCTGATTGTAACAGCACTACTTGGTAAAAGCCTTCTTTTTCTTAAGCCAATGTGCTCTTTTCTGTCTGTGCTGTCTCCATCTCTTCTAAATAGTGTCTATCCTTGGAGTGGATTTTTCAATCAGTCCCCTCAGGTGTTCTGTCTTATTTTGCAGCCTAATGTTGCCCCAGGAGGGGCATATGCAGGACGAATGCAGGGACGCCTTTCTGTTCTGAGTTTTGATGAACTTGTGGGAATATAATGGGGAACAAAGCTGCTGCTGCTGGGAGGGGAAGTGTGTTCTAAAGGTTGGTCTTGGAAGCATAAGGTATAACGAAGAAGGATTTCTCCTGATGACTCCCCTGTGGCCTTGTCCACTGTCTCCTTGTTAACCTGGGTGCTAAACTCAGCAACCATTGTTGCCACTGCCTCTGATACCTCACCAAAGATAGATGCGTTTCTCCAGCGATAAAATGCTTATTAATATGGTACCTCTTTTTGGAGGTAATGGGCATGTTTAGCTGATGTACTCAGACATTTATCTGAATTTCCCCATTGTAGCTGTGAGCTCCTTTTCTCTTCAGGCCCTTGGCTGCAAGGCTGTGGGAGGTGGATGGGCTACGTGAGCACCAGCCTCTTCAGGATTCTCCATTGTGCCTTCAGACAGGGTTTGGAGGGAGAACTGCAGGAGAAGTAGAGGGGTATTATAACTTTGAAGTCTTGTTGGCCCTTGCAAAGGGGGAAGGGAGGGTTTGTGTCTAACTTTTGTTGGGTGCAGCTCTAACAAAGGGAAAAAACCAACATTGCCTCAGGCCTCCAAGCTGCATGCAGTTGGAGCTGATCTGTTCACTTGGTCCTGGATTGTTTCCCCTGTACTGGCCAGAATACGTACAAAATGGCTGTAACATATTTGGGTATTGGGCCCTTAGTGCATTGAACTGCTGTCTGCGTGGAAATGAGTTAATGTCTTGTCTTTTCTTGCACAACAGCCTGCCAGAAGCTAGGATGCACCAGGGATGAGTGAACAAGTTACGCAGTGATTCTGACACGTCAGGTATTTAACAGAGCTTGCTGCCAGTTTAGTAACATTTAGATCTTTGAGACCCTTTTCCAGTGGCATCCGTTAGAGAAAGAAAGAAAAGAGAGAATGAAAAATAAAGCTACTGTATTACAGACACAATGAGCTCTGGATCAAAGTGGGATGGAGCTTGAAAGGTGATGTTTTCAATTTTGCTGGCCAGAGGGGTTGTGACTCGGATGGCATGGGTAAACAATGAGGAAAGAGACAGTCCCTCTGGGAGTCAGTGTCTGACTTAACGAGCCAGCAGTTATTAAAAGATGAATACAGGAGAAGTGAACCGTGCTTTCTGGCTGGTAGCGTGGCTTTTTTTCTTCTTTCTTTTCTCCCTTTCTCTTGAAGATCAAAGGCCTAATTTTAGAACAAGCCCTATTTATGGGCTGTTCAGCCACTGTCTGCTTTACTCTTGTTCTAGAATAGTGGAAAATAAATAGAGCTGGCAGGATCTCCTAGTGTCCAGAGCTCATCCCTGATGCAAGGCAGGAGGGGGGGGTGGGGGGGAAGACCTCGACCTTTCCTAGCAGAGGTTCTGTATATTTTGTCTCTGCAGAGGGAGTTCCCTTCGCCTCCCTCAGCTCTTTCAGTCTTTCCTTGTGATCAGTGGCTTAAAAAATGTAACCTGTGACTGCTCCTTATGTTCAGCAGAGTGATCTCCTTCTGATCCATGCTTTCTTGACGTGCTGTAGCTGCCAGGGCTGGGCAGAGTCCTCTTCCCGAGACTGGTGCTGAGTGTAGAGTTGAGTGCTGTTTTGTGTGTCTGTGGGTTATACTCCTGTTTGTACAGTCCAGCATGATGATCAATCGTACTTCTTTTACAGCATAAGGTTGTTGGGTCCACTTTAGGCTATGAATTGGTAGAGCCGGAGATCCTTTTCTGCTAACTGGCTGCTTCTGCCCCGCTCTGGAACTGTGCAGACAATTTTCTACTTCTGCTCAGTAGTTTTTTGTGTTTCTTCCCATTACTTGGCAGCCCCTGCCCCCTTTCCATCTCCCTCTTCTCCCCCTGCCCCAGGGCTGTTTTTCTAATTTATCAAAATAATTTTTAATTGTAATCTTGTTCTGCTACATTTTGGGTGGCAATTGTCTGCCAGTGCAGTAAGCGTGCTCAGTTCCAGCTGAAACACTGAATAGTAATTGGGGGGAAACATACTGAGTGTAGGTGTAGTTTGAGTGAGCCTCTAATCACCCCATGAGAATGCCTTTTTTTTTTTTTCCCCCTTTTTCTTTTTTGTTTCTTTCCTTTGTGTCAACATTTCACCCAGTTTCCTTTGGATGATGTTTCCATAGTCTGTATCACTTGATACAATGACAAAATCCTGGAAACTTGTGTACTCAGAATGAACTTTGGAGAGTAATAGTTAAAGGCTATGTCAAATTCAGCTCTGATGGTGTAAGGAAGCTGCTCTTGCTGTAGGCACTCTGTGCTGCCAGTTAAAGGCATTTATCAAGTAAGGCAGTCTGATACCAACACTATTGGCTGCCAGGTAAATCTGTCCCCTCCCCAGGTTTTGCAATACTGAGGATCTGCGTTGGTCTGAAACTTTGTCTTCAGGAGGGGTGAAGGGAGAATAATCTGTACAAAACCTCTCTGCTGGAAATTGCGCAAGAGGTATTTCAGCTGGGGGCAGGGGTCTGTGTGTCTCTGCTCCTTTACACAGCTGAAGCTTAATTGGAAAAAAGCCGCAGATAAGGGTGCACTGTGTGGAACTAGAGCAGAGTTAATTCATGCAGAAGAGCTTGTCTCGCAAGTGGGAGTGCTGAGCAGAGGGAAGAAACTTCCTAAAATCCTCTCTAACTTTCCAGATTCCCTGCAGCACTTTGTTGCAGGCTGTGCTGGTGGGAGCTTGTCAGCCCCCCGAGGGCGAAGCGGGGTGAAGCAGGGCAGGCTGCGTAGCAACTACATGGCGAAGTGGTAACAATTCCCAAGTGGGGCAGTAACAAAATCGATTTTTCTCCCCTTCAGCTTGGCAGCTCTCCAGGTGCCTGCTCTGGCACAATGAAGTGTGTAGCTGGGGAGGGAGGGACTTTGGGTTGATGGGAGCGGGTGATACAAAGAGACAGAAGTGTAATCATTGAACCGATCACGCTGGATGGATTTATTTCTGGACTCAATTTCCCAGGAACTCCACTATCTCACCCTGGGGGAAATGCCTCAGCTGAAGTTTCTCTAGCTCCAGCTTCGTGAATAAAGACCTGTCGCTTTGGAATTACTCACAGCAGCTCTGTCACTACTGACTCATCCATCCGCTTCAAGAAAATGTTTGCCGTCCACTTGCTAGCTTTCCATTTCACAAAGCTAAAAGAGGATCAAATAAAAAAGGTAAGATGCAGCATTAGCTGATTCCTATTTTGAAAACTGTGTTACTCAGATACTGTGGGGTCTGCAGTACGTAATGCAGACTAGATAATGGCGTTATCTACTAAAGCCATACAGCCAAATGGGGTAAGAAGTATTTGGACCCTAAACCATCTGATGAGTGTGAAAATAGGTCTGGTTAGTGCTTTTCCTTGCACAGTTATACGTTCTCTTCCAGTAATGGAGCAAATGATCTTCAGTAAGGAAAAGTGGTGCTTAAACTTTATCTGGCATGGTGTGGTGTAGTCCAGAGGGCAGAAAGGACTCCTGCTGAACGTGAAGGATGGGATTTCTAAAGCTGAGTAGGAATCAGAGTGACTCACATTATAGCAGGGATAGGGAAAACTCCTGGGCTCTTTGGGCCGGGTCTTCTGGGACTCAAGAGACAGTTCCAACTAGTGTTGATGTGGGAGGAGCGCCCTGTGCCTCCTCTCTGGTTGTCCAAACCTGGCTGATCACTCTGATATTTATAGATGTGACCTTTAATTACAGTCAGAAAAGTTCAAGATGACCCAGATCTGAAGCCATCAGTACTAGGAGTGAGCTGCCTAATGGCTGCTCTTCCCTAATCTACTTTCATGGCCATGCTGTAAGGGGTTTTTGGCTCTCCATCATAAGACCACGTGGAACCTGTAAGCTTCTTGGGTCAGAGGTCCTCTTGTTTCTAGACATGTCCCCTGCGGGTCCTCTGTTCTCCTGTCGTCTCCATTGAGTGCTTCCTGGTGGCCATTGCTGCCAGGCTCTGTCCTCTTGTTTTCCAGCCAGCTGGAGGCGGGGCTGTCTGCAGACGCGTGGCAGTGCGGGAGATGCAAGGTCCCAGTGGGTAGATCCGCCTGCACCGCTGAGCTCATCAGCAAAGTGAGCAACACTGGGTTGTCTTCTCTGTGCCCTTGCCTTAAACATGGAGTGGCTTGTTCTTAGGGGGGCGTCTTCCGCTAATTCTGCCTTGAAGAGAAGCGTTCCAAGAGAGGTCCTGGTATCTCAAAAGTCAGATGTCTCTGATTCTGTCTTTCACTCATAGCCCTTTTATCCCCAAGGTTTAATATGAACAGAAGGGCCCCAATGCCCTTTCCTTGTGTGAGGATCTGATCCAAGATCTCTCATCTAGACTGTGCTATTTCTTCTTACTTTTTACTAAGAAAGGGAGAGACCTTGTGGAGCAGAGAGATCTTCAGAAAAGCATCCAGAGTGTAGCTGGGGGAGGTCTTCCCTGAAGTGAGCACAGTGGAGAGGAGGGGGCAGAGGGATTCTGGCAAAGCCATTTAAAGACTTAAATCTTTGTGCTAGGTGCAAACTAGCCTTGCCTGAAGGCAAGAAACCACATGCTCTTTAGAGTTCTCTTTTAAGAAGCCCAGGGTAGGCTGTATGGAGCAGGGTTGATCTCTCCCTAATTAGAAAGAAGGAGTACCTTCCCACCTCTCCCTCCCCAGGCTTATTTGCTCTCTGGTGGCAAGAACAAGAACCTCCCTGCCATGAAAACAGTGCTGTTTCCATAATTGAGGCAAGACACCTAAAAACAAGGACTGTCCTTGTGTGGTGGGAGGAAGGCAGCGAGACAGAGTTTGGTGTTGCACAGCCTGGCCATTCCTGTGTTTACAAGCAAATGGTATGTGAGCAGGCCCTTGCTCTGGTTGTAAATCAGGCTAGAGAATCAGCAGGCTTTCCTGGGCTCTGCCTTATCTAGTTCCTCGGAGAGGACTGTCTCCTCCTATGGTTGTAGGTAAACAGGGTAAGGAACGCAATTTCTATGGGGAGCAGGGAGCTAGTGCCTGTTCTTTGCAAACAGACATGGTCATTTTTATTACTGTTTAGTTTTTTTTCCACAGGGACTTCAGTCACAAGGTTATTTGGGTCTGTGTGAGAGTGCGTGAGTGCTGTATGTCTCCAGTCATTGTATTTTCTTCTTTTTTTTTTTTATTGGTATGCCCAAAAAAGCAGTGCTGGTGCTTGGGCTGAGATGGATCCTACACAGTGATGAGGCCTCAAAAGAGCCTTGGGGGAGATCAAGTGCTTGTGCAAACAAGGGCTACAAAGACAGATCGAAAAATGGCCTTTTCAAGGCACAGCTGTATCCAAAGGCAGCTGCTGCTCCTTGCCAGTTGCATCTTGTAGTTTAAGACTTTCTCCTCTGTGTGTGTATGTTTTGCTGTTAGGTAAGTGCTGGAGTTACTTTCAAGGCCCTGGCTTTTTCAGATGGGTCATTGCTGACCATCGGTTTAAAATGGGACTGTGAAGAGGTAATTAGTTTGTGCCTCATTAATATAGGTGGCCAGTCCAAATTGCAGAAGAGGCCAATTTATCTACAACCTGCGTTCTCCTCTGTTCAAACAATGCTACCTTTTAAATCCTGTCTTGTTGCCAGTGGGACTTGTTTTGTGCATGTTGTCCCAACCCTCCAGACCTTCCTACGTAAATGTGACTGATCAAATGCTCTGAACAGATAAAGCAGAGTAATAATGTAGCCCATGGTGCAAGAACTGAGTGTCTGTTCTAGCGAAGCGTTGGAAGCTGTCCCACCTCTCTCCGCTGCCCGCCGCCTCTCTCCCCTGAGCCTCATGTTGTGGGGAGTAGGATGTTAACACAGAATACCCCCCAGGGGACATCGAGCAGTTCGGAGCACTGAATTATTATGCCTGCATACAGTTTGTTCATACAGCAGCAAAGTCTGGCTCCCCAGGGAAAAGCATTTGGATGTTGACAGGTTCTTATTTTGCTGCTTTAATCCTTTGTTGTACCCAGCTATGTAGTTTCTAGGCCACCTTATTTACAGCCGTGTATTCAGCCCTGCAGGTAAATATCAGTCCAAGCGGTGTGTGATCCTGAAGAAGAAAACCTTGAGTTTTGCCCTGATGAAGCTGTACAGAAACACTGATTTGCTTCTCTACCAGTTTATCTGAATAAGTGTCTGCTACTTCATAGATGCTTTTGATTCCCTTTAAATTCAACTGGCTTGTATTTTGATGTATGCTGCGAGTTATAAACCCTTAAGAAATTATATTGGTTGCACCCAAAAATGTGTTTTAGATGTAATCCTAGAATCACAAGAGAATGGAGAGCAGAGCTGTAGTGAGAAAAAGGCTTTGAGCTCCGGCCTGGCATGCCAACAAAGTTAATTGTCTGTGGAGTGAAGCAGTAGCTGAATAGATGTTTTCAGGTTGTGGCTGACACGCTTGGGTACTGATGGCATTTTCTGGACCTGGCTCAGAGAGGTCAAATTCTCACCAGGTTGAGACACTTTGGAGTTCTAGTTCATTACATGTATAGGAGGAGAGGATGGTGTAAAAACAGCTTGTAAGGGTCTCAAGCAAGTCTTCTGGGCTTATTTATGTCAGCAAGTTACTGAGCCATCAGAAAAGATGGCTAACTTTTTGTCAGTAATTCACCAAGTAATTCACCAAACAGTTTCAAAATGAAGTTTTTATAGAGTAAATGTTCTGATGATGTCCTGGAGCTTGCTTGCACTGACGATCATGGGAATTTAGATGCTGAGGTCAAAAATGAAATGAACTTGTAGAATCAGAGAGGTGGGATTTGCATAGGTGGTATGCTCACCTTCAGTTTGTTACATATGTGAAAGGAATTTTTTTGTCTCCTCAGGATCTGTTTAGCCATCAAGTGGTTGGGAACGATCATAATAATTCTTGTCCAGCATAATGCAGGGGTGCTGCTGGAATTGGAGTTCAGGATTTTCAGATCCTTCATGCCAAACTGCATCCCTCATGGTTAGAAAACTAGTGCAAGTGACTAGGAAGTTCCTGCGTTTTCTCTGCTTGCAGAGATAAAGGAAGCTTCCGCAGTACACATAGGAGAGTCCTCCTGTAGTGTGAAAGCAGTGCTCGTCCCAGGCAGCTGCTGAGCACTGAGGAGCCTACATGCCTCCTGAGTAACACCTTTCACCTTTCCAGGTTGACAGGTACCTGTATCACATGCGTCTCTCCGATGATGTCTTGCTGGACGTGATGGCTCGCTTCCAGGCCGAGATGGTGAAGGGCCTGGGGAGAGACACGAACCCCACAGCAACAGTAAAAATGCTGCCGTCATTTGTGCGCTCGCTTCCCGATGGCTCAGGTGAGTTCCCCTTGCTCTGTCATAGCAGAGCTGGTTTAGGAAGATGATGGGTTGCTGCCAGTACTCAAGGGCAGCACAGCAAAGACATGGGGCAGCCAGTGGCTTTGGGTTACTGCCTATCTCGTGTTGAGAAAGCAGGTGTGTATTGAGGAGACAACAGCTTGGGGGAGTGCTGGCAGAGGGTTTTTCCCCTGCACCAGGTGGGTTTTGACCTAGTGCTGCTTGTTTGAGGAAAAGACCTAAGTGCTCAGAAAACAGCCTCTTTCATCTGCAAATGTGGCTGTACCTAGTGCAGGCCTTGCTGCAGGAGCTGTGGCTGGACACGGCAAGGGCAGCCTCTACAGCTCAGACCCTGCAGTGCAGTGTGCTGCAGGTGTGGGGATGTGGGCGATGCTGTGGCCCTGGCGTTCCTGGAGCTACAGGGAAGGCAGGATGCTGCAGTGAAACCCGTCAAATTGCAAAGAGGCAGCAATGTTGCATTCTCGGAGCTGTGATCTCCTCTTGGCTTCTGACAGCAAACTCTGCACTGATTTCTCTGTTGCCCCAAAAAGTGATCCCCTCTTGCCCTTCCTTGCCCTTCTGCATTGGGAAAATCTGCTTCTGGATGGGGTCTACCAGGAAACAGCCTGCTCTGCTTCTGCAGCTGGATCCTTGTTTCCGGTTGCCCCTGAGACTTAAACAGACAGAGAGAAAGTGCAGTGGTGTCCTCTGGGAGGGCATGAGGTGAGGTGGGATCTAAAAGCCTGTCTTGTTCAGAGAAGTATGCACATCCAAGATGGCTCAGCTGGCTCCCAGCAGTGCAGGCTGACAGAAAATTAAGTTTTTCCCAGGTTTAACCGAGCCTATGAATTTGTGCAGGACTCTGTGTCTGGCCTAGGTCAGGACTCGGTGTATAACAGCTGTGCAGAAAACCTAAGAGAAATGTTTGCTTTGTACCTCATTTCCACAGGACTTTATTCCTTCTGAAGGTAATTTTCCTACAATTAAATGAGAAATAACAGCTTTAATGGCATAAAGGGAACATTTGGGGGCTAGTCCCTTGAAATGAGGGATGTCTGAAAGAAATTATGTGCAATCCCCTCAAACTGCCTGGCTGGAACTGGGCACTCCTCCTTTTGCTGCTACTTTTATCAAAGAAGAAGAAATATTAGCTTAACTCTTGCTATCTCAGTGACCGTCGCTGGTCCTGAGGTCTCACGTGACACTGACCCTGTCCTGAATAGCAGGGAGCCCCTGAGGTCAGGAGACTTGGAAGATTGCATGTAGTGTCATCACTGTTGCAAGACTTCATGTTCCTTAAGGCCAACTTTGGACAGTGCTCTCCTGGTCTGCGTGACCTTTCCGCTGTGTCAAGGACATGCTGCAGAGTCAAACTGGGCTATGTCTTATTGACACACTGCCGATTTTAAGTATCACATTGGTTTTTCTATTTATGCTCTCTTGCAAAATCCTTATTGGTTATTTTGTTTCTAGACAAAACTTCCAGCAGGTTTAAACACCTCAAACTTGGCTGGATTTTCCCATTTGCAAGAGCAATGAACTTTCAGATTTTTCAGTGCCCTCAGTGTTGCTACTTGAAATGACCCATATAAAGCATCATCAGTTTTAATCATTTAGGGATTAATGATCTGACTAATGTTAAAGTTTACTGAGTAACCCAATTTGCCTCCTCACCTTTGTGATACCTGACCAGGGTATTACAGGTAGAATTTCCTGCTTCCTTCCCTTCCAGGGCCAGATTTGATAAAATTTAGTCAGGTGTTTGGACTGTGGAACAAAGATCATGCAAGACTATGCACGTACCACTGCGTTTTCCTTTTGGGAAGGGCCATCTCCTGTGCGTGGGATAGATAATTGTTTTATTGTAGCAGTGAGGCCAAACTGTCCTTCTGCCTGAGGTCTCCTGCTAGAGAAGAATGTGTTTGAGCTAAGAGTGCTGCCAACTGAGAAGCAGAACGGTGCTTTTACAGAAACCCCTAAAGGCATTTGGAGATGATTGTGGTGGTTGACTTTGGGTGGCAAATTAGTCTTGCCCCACTTGGAAGTTGACTTCTGCAGTAGGGCCAAGTCTTAACATGTGACTGCAAATCCTGCATCCTTTACTGGACGTAGGTAATGCTCTCAAACTCCCATTTCCCACATTTTATGTGTACTCTTTTGCAATCCCTGTGTGCTCTGGTTGGCTTTGCAGTTGCTTTGGGAAGCTTATCCCTCTGCAGCTTGGAAACACGCTGCTGTGGAAGGAGCAAGGTGGGCAAAAGCGGACTGCTAAAAAAAAATGAAATTAGCTGCCACATAGCAAGCTAACAGGAGGGACCCTTGCTTGGGGCTGCCAGCTCTCAGCCTTCCTGGTGATGGCCCATAGGATAAGGACCTGCTCTGATGGGGCAGGAGAGCCTGTGGCCATGGTGAGGCAGGGGCCCTGGGCTGTGGCCTTCGGCATGGCATCTGGACCATGCTTCTCGGCCATCACCGGTGATGGTTGCCCACTTGTGTTGCAGAGAAGGGTGACTTCCTTGCTGTTGACCTGGGTGGCTCCCAGTTTCGTGCCCACCAGGTGAAGGTGTTTGATGACGGGAAGCAAAGCAGCCAGCTGGAGAGCAAGTTTTACCCCACACCCAAGGAGGTCATACAGGGGAACGGAGCTGAGGTAGGGCACGCAGAGTCTTCTGTGGTGGTGCTGTGCTTGAGCTCACACCTGCCGGACGCAGCCTGACTGTGTCCTCTCCTTTCTCATGCAGCTCTTTGATTACGTTGCTGACTGTCTGTTAGACTTCATGGAGACCAAAAACCTGAAGCATAAGAAGTTACCTCTTGGCTTTACATTTTCTTTTCCATGCAAACAGACCAAATTGGAAGAGGTAAGATGCAAAAAGAAATGTTATTGGCAAGCCTAGCTCCTTGCAGAACCTGGAGAAGCTATTGAATGGGAGTGTTACCCTGTGGCCTTTTTGTGGGGACATGTTTACATAGCTCTCTGAAGAAGGCGTGGTGACCGTTAGCATTTAACTAGACTTGACTACCATTTAAACACTCATTTCCGATCTCAAGGCAACATGATCTTTAAGCTAAAGCTATTCTTTTACTTAATCAGTACTCGATTCCATAGTAACCACATGCCCTTGTATGAAGACTGTTAGACTGTAAAACACATACTTTTGTGTCCTGAAGCATGTTTCTTTTTTAATTACTCTCATTCAATTTCTTTTTTACAGTTGATTCTAAATAGGAAAGACCTGTAGCTGAGCTGTTTGAGAGGCCACATGGGGAAATGAAGGGCTGGTTGCAGTTATTTTGTGGCCTCTTATTCTAGCCTCTCTTTTATTTCTAGGGATCTGTGCTTTGGGTCCCAGTCCTGCAAATGCTTTGTGCTTAATGCTATTAGTTTGTGATGAGCATCAGTAGAGCCACACATGCTTTAAACAAAGCACAGGGAGAAGCATTTGCAGGATTGGGACTTTATTACTGTACCCGTTTAGTTGTGTTTGTACTGACAGGCACCCCAAGAGATGTTTTGCTGTGACTTATTTTGGCCCACATTTTCACATGTGGAGAGACATAGTGGGCTTCTCCACAGCCTTTGGTCTTGGCTGTCTTTGTGGCAGGTTTATATGTTAAAGTTGGAGCTTTTGGGTCACTGGACGTTACTTTGCAGGGGGTTCTTCTTGCCTGGACGAAACACTTCAAGGTCCGAGGAGTTCAGGACACAGATGTGGTCAGCTCTCTGCGCAAGGCCCTCCAGAAGCACAAGGCAAGTTTTGTACCTGCAGGAGGTGAACCTGAGTGGCCCCAGATTGTTCTCCTGGGAGATCGGCTCTTGGTGTGTGGGTTGTTTTGGGAGTTATCAGACATCCTTCAAGGACAGCCAGTAACAAATGTCCAACGTGGCTGTATATCTAGTAGATCTGTCTCTCCCTGGGAGCTGAAGCCATGGAAGGGGACATGCAGCTGCAACTCAGGCTGCCCCAGGTCAGTCTAACAGTGATGGCAACTGCACACTGATAAACCGGGCTGGCCGAGACGGTGGACCAGTATGGCCCCGTTGTCTGCCTGAGCTAAAGGGAGTCTGTTGTGAACCTATTTGGTAAGATGTGGATACACACTGTGTTTCGTAGCCTGGCTTGTGGGATGAAGGTTGGGAGGGGGAAGTTATCATCTCAAATTGGCACACCTAACTCTACCAGGGCTTGCCCGTCCACTTCAATCTGTGGGATGGAATGATTGATTGTAATTTTTAAGGTCAGCAGCAAGACGTGATTAAATCTGCCTTTGAACTAGTGTATATCTTTGAATAACATTATGTTTTAGTATTTTGGAAAGCCTTGTTTTTCATGTTCAGTGCTATTGGTAACACGATCTAAGAAATACAAAGCATCTTTCCATACCTTGACATCTTTGTAGTAAAGAGGAGGTTCTTCTGTTTTCTCACATGGTAAAAATCCAGCCTTGATTTTGGTTCACTTCTTTCTCTGCATCAGTCTTGCTGTAGTTAGCAGGAACAAAGGATCTGAGACTTCCTGGGTGAAGTCCAGCCCCCTGCTAGTGTTGGCATCTGAGTTACAAGAATCCTCTGATAACTTTGATTTTACTTTATCAAGTTACCTCAGCGTGAAAGGAAAACTGCACAGCTTTGATGGAAAAAGCTTTTGAGTGTGATATTGGTGCATGGGCTTGTGTTGAATAGCTGCATTTATGTGTGTATGTTTTCTGTCCCATTGGTGGGTCTGCTCAGGCAGTAGGACATTATTCTCTCATGCAGCCCATAAGGACAGATACACGGGTGGTAGCACATCACAAAATTCAAACCAGTAACACGTTGCTTTTTTCTGGCAAACGAGGTTGGATTGGGGAAAAACAAATCCTGCAACCAAAGATCCTGGCTGGCCAAGCACTTGAGAATTCAGAGATGTTTGTTACTTTACAGGGTTATGGGGATACTGTTATAAAAGAATGTAGCGTGTGTTTCAACTGAAGAGCTTTCCTGAACAAGGCCTTCAAAGTATGAGCCGGGGAGTATGTCTGCATGCTGTTGCTTTAACACACAGGAGGCTTTCTAAGCTTTTTTTCTGTTAATCACCCATCTTTATGCTATTAGGACATAGACGTTGATGTTTTGGCACTGGTCAATGACACTGTGGGAACCATGATGACTTGCGGGTATGATGATCAGCGCTGTGAAGTTGGACTCATAATTGGTAATTTTTTCTGTTCACTAAGTAGTTCTTTTTCCCCTCATTTGTTTAATCCTAACAAACCTGGAGTAGAAGGGAGTGCCCCAGTACAGGAAAGAGCAGGAAGAAAATGGAAAAAACAATGGTCAGATTTTCAAGCCTGGCTGCCTTCTGTAAAGCAGCTGTTTTTATGCTGATCACATTGCCATCAAATACCACAGTCCCCATTTTGTCTGGGTTCAGTTGTGACCAGCATACTAAACTTTTCTGCTGACTGTATAGAAAATTACTGTCTGTCTGTCCAGAAAAAGCTGAATTCCTCTCACATCTGGTAGTTAGGATCAGCTACGCTTTCCACAACGTCTCCACTTCATGCACCGTGGTGGCTTTTTTAAGGCACATAGAAGTACGTTTGAAAAAGGAAAAATGTTTTTAAACAAACCAAGCCTTAGATTAATTTACAGAATTTTTTCACTCACTGTGAAATGATTATTTAACAAGTGCAGGTGGCTTGATATTAGCATCCTGTACCACAAGGTTCTGTATTTATATTTTCTTCCAAAGACAATATACTGACTTATTCCCAAACACGTGGACTTAAAACAAACAAAAAGCAAACCTGGAACAAACAGGTAATTTATCCACACTGTCTCCAACACACACAGGGACTGGCACCAACGCATGCTACATGGAGGAAATGAGGCACATCGATCTGGTGGAAGGTGATGAAGGGAGGATGTGCATTAACACAGAGTGGGGTGCCTTTGGAGATGATGGTGCTTTGGATGACCTCCGCACAGAGTTTGATCGGGAGCTCGATCTGGGATCTCTCAATCCTGGAAAACAATTGTAAGTGATTCCCTGGCTGATTTGCCTCGGCAGTCTGAGTTCTCTGAGTGCACTTCCAGCATATGCCAGCAGCCCCTTTGGAACAGGAATCGGGTTAAGTGAACCTGAGTTGACTTGATCCTGGTCCGGTCCTGTCCAGATCTTTCCCTCCTGGGAAGGGTGGGTACCTTTCACACCTCCCTGCCTCACAGGCCAAGGGATTGCTGCTGCAGTTGCTAATGTGTTGTTAAAAATAGGTGGTTGCTCTGGTATGATGCTGTGGAGGGGTAAAGAGAAGAAGGAGGTAAACAAAGGGCATATTTAAAGCCTGGTTCATCAAAACTGCTTCTACTGGCTGAGCTGCTCGCAAATCTTTCGAAAATTCTCTTTAATCACTCACTTATCTTGAGGGGCTGTTGCTGGGTCCCAGGACCTCAGGATGACATCCCATCTACAACTTAGCTCCCGAAACCTTTTTGTACATGCTTAAATGTGATCAACCTGCATAAGAACCTAAGATGCTCATACTTGAACTTTTCATAGCTCTGGCTAGCTGGTGATCCTTCCTGTGCCCCATTCCAGGTTTGAGAAGATGATCAGCAGCCTGTATTTGGGAGAACTTGTAAGACTCATTCTCCTAAAAATGACAAAGGAAGGTCTACTCTTCAATGGGAAAGCGTCAACAGCTCTGCTTACTAAGGGCAAGATTGAAATGAAACATGTGTCTGCAATGGAAAAGTAAGAACCTGCAATATGCTGTTTGAGAGTGGCTGTTAGTCTTTCACAAGCACAGCAATGATAACGAATGTGTAATTATAATCTGTGAGTGCTGGGAATAACCCTGAACTGTTCAACTTGATTTTGCTTCTGCGTAAGAGAAAAATTGATCTTTCTGTAAGTAGGAATTGGTGGAAGTTAGAGTCTTAGTAAAGTATCACAGTAGCAAATGTATTGTTAACCATCACAGATGCAGGTTGTTTAAATAACCTCTTTGGAGACCTGAGTACATGGCATGATTGTGGCAGTTTTCAGCTTCTGTGATGAGGGAATACTGGGGTTGTGGAGATGTAGTACAGACTCTGGATCAGCTAATGGATGACTGCACTGAAAACTGACAGATTCTGGTGTTTTGAAGAGGAATCCTGGTCCTCATTGTTACTCCAGGAATAATTTTCTTTGTTGTATTGAGTGAAGCTGTACATTTATTTCTGTGCTCTCCTTCTATGGACTAAATATTTTATCCTGTTCTCTTCTTGGCTAGCTAATTGGTATGTCTCACCAAAAACTGAACCCCAGGAAGCAGCCTCTCAAAAGTCTGGTCTCTCCCCCAGGTACTTTTGGGAATAGCATAGGAAAGACATTATTGGTTTATGGGAACCAATTATGATGCTGCCTGATAGGTTGTGCCCTGGTCTTCTCTCATTTGTTTTTGAGCCAACATGCAGGTATTGATGTATGTGTTGCCTTAATATCTTTGCATTAGAGGATGTATTCTTTTGTTTTGGGGTAGATATAAGGAAGGTCTGAGCAACACAAAAGAGATCCTTACAGAGCTGAACCTGTTTCCCTCTGAAGAAGACTGCATCGCTCGTTTCCTTCCGCTCGGCCAACCTCTGTGCTGCTGCCTTAGCAGCCATACTGACCCGACTGAGAGAGAACAAAAAACTGTTAAGGATGCGAACCACTGTTGGGATTGATGGGGGACTCTATAAAACCCACCCCCAGTAAGTAACTAAAGAGGACTTGGTAATTGCTGGCCACATGTTGATGTTGCAAAGAGTCTCCATCTGCATATATGCGTGGCTTTTTAGAGAACTGCTGGTTTTGCTGCAGGGTTGCGGTGAGATCTTGTGGAGTGCGGAGGATCAGACAGGTTTAGATATTGCAAAGCTGTCTCAGGAGCTTTAGAACTTGGGGTGGGGTGGGAACAATATGACACATGGGATAATGATGTCTGGGGAAGAGCAATTGATACCTCATGTGACTCCTGGGCCTCCAGGGCACTTGCAGTTCACTGTCGTTTTTTTCTTTTCTTTCTTTTCTTTCTTTCTTCCCGCCCCCCATTTTTGAATGTGTGCTTTCCCAAACTGGAAACTTTCCCAAACATTTCTCCCAAACTGGATGGAAGTCTGATTCCAGATGGAGACTCTCACCCTCTGTTTGATTGTGACTCTCCACTGTTGCCTGGCTTTTCTCCAGTGTCCCTCTCCCTTGGCACTGGTACTTGTTGAGAGGTATCTTCACATTCCTGTAAGTGTACAGGTTCTGCAGAATAGCCAGAAATCATGATCGTTGTACCCATCTCTTAGATCGGTTTCTGACCTTGTGCTCCTCTTGACTGTGCGTCGGCACTTGTGCTGTTGGATGTGTGCATGTATTGGAAGCGTACGTGAAGTAAACTATGCATGAAATGCCTGTGGGAGTCTAAAGAAACTCTTTGTTCCTGTAGATATGCTAAACGTCTGCACAAGGTGGTGAGAAGGCTGGTCCCAAACTGTGATGTTCGGTTCCTCCTCTCTGCGAGTGGCAGTGGGAAGGGGGCTGCCATGGTCACAGCGGTGGCATACAGGCTGGCTGCTCAGCGCAAGCAAATCGATGCTGCTCTCGCACCATTTTTGCTGTCCCTGGAGACCCTCAGAGAAGTTAAGAACAAAATGAGGACCGAGCTGGAATACGGGCTAAAGCGAGAGACGCAAGCCAGTGCCACAGTGAAGATGTTACCCACATATGTCTGTGGGACACCAGATGGAACAGGTGAAGTCATTTTGTGATCACCTGGAGGTGGTGCAGGAAAGTTGCTTGTCTGTTTTCCAGGGGGAATATGCCAATTATTCTGGCAAATGCCAGCTTGACCTATGTTGGCAAACCAGTGCTTCCTGCAATGTTACCTGGCTGGCCCTTCAGTCCCATGGTAGCAGACTGATGGGATAAATGCCATAGGGGAGCAGTGTGCTAACACTGGCACGGATGAAGTTTCTTGGGGATGTGTGGCAGAGTATGCCATTCTGACTGGCAAACATGCTACGAGAAGCACCAAAATGAAATACCTTTCTTGTGTTACAGAGAAAGGAAAATTCCTTGCCCTTGATCTTGGTGGGACAAATTTCAGGGTTCTGCTGGTCAAAATCAGAAGCGGGAGAAGAAGATCAGTGCAAATGTATAACAAAATCTTTGCCATTCCTTTGGAGATCATGCAAGGGACGGGGGAAGAGGTAACCTCTAATGAACGTTTAACTGATCCAGCCAAGGCCCGTTGCATGGGATTACTCTGAGATTTATATGCTTTTTCTGTCCTTCTAGCTCTTTGACCACATTGTCCAGTGTATAGCAGACTTTCTGGAGTATATGGGGATTAAAGGTGCTCGGCTGCCTCTGGGCTTCACCTTCTCCTTCCCATGCAGGCAAACCAGCATTGACAAGGTAAGAACTGCAACACAGAGACGGGTCAAGTGGCAGCTGTGCATCTGCTTGGTAAGCGACATCACTTTGGGTGAGGGTGACTTGTTGGTTTGGAGATTGCAAGCAAGAAGCTATTCTTCTAAATGTTTTCTTCCAAATAGGGCTTTTCAAGGTTGACAACATATATATATGTGTGTGTGTGTATATATATATATGTGCAAATTAGTCTTTGGAGAGAATATTTCACCTGTTTTATGGGGGTTTTATTACTCTACTATGCAAATTAGTTGTGTTTCATGAGAAAGTTATCATTCTGTATGCATATGGGAGGTAGAACTTTCACCTCTCGTATCTGATAAGAGATGGATGTTACTTGCTTTTATTCTATGATAGCAAAATGATAAGCCCTTATGATAGCAAAATGACTACATATTTTTAATAGCCCAGGAATCTCTTATGCTGCCTTAACACTTCAATGGCAAGAGAGAACAGGTGCCTCCTTCTACTTGCTCAGCTACAGTGCCAGGGTGTTTTCCTAACTGTGCTGCAGAGCTCTGATGGTGTAACTTCTGCACTACATTAGTTTCTTTTTGTTGAGTGTCGGTGGGCAGAACTGAGCTTGCTTACTCAGCTTGGAAAGGTTAAACCTCTCAGATTTGGTAGTTGGACATATATGGTTTATTGACAGATATCTTCATCTTCCCAGATCTGATGTAAGAAAAAAATTAGAATAAAAAAATCAAATTCAGGAAGAAATAATTTTCAATTATTCTGATGCATTTCCAAAGAGGGGCAGGGAAGGTTGTGCTGTTTAATTCTAGTCAAGTATGTAGGATATTGGGGAAATGAGAGACTGCTATTTTATTGAATGTTTTTATGTCCTGGTGGTTTTCACAATAGCTTTTAAGTCCAGAAGCTAGTCTACTCTGTCTCAATTTTCAGATCACAGTTGAGAGTATAGCAACAGGACTTGGCTATTTGTGGGGAGACCACTCAATACACCTTCCAAACCTACAGCGTATTATTTAGTCGTGACAAATGATGAGGAAACAAATTCCACATCAGTGGTGGTAAACTGAGTGAGACATATCTGTGTCAGGGTCCCGTAGTATGTTGTCCTGTGTGTTTGATCTCCTACTGTTGCTAGAACTTGAGGGTCTTTTTTAAGAGCAGCTTCTTTTTCCCCAGTTGCCCTCTTTTTTTTCTTATTTGGACAGATAGTCCAGAGCCAGTTACCAAGTGGAAGGCTAATTCATGTAACCTGGGAAACTACTTCTGTCAGGCCAGGTCGCTGTCCAAAAAGAAACTAATTAGTGTTACCTGGAGTAGTAGGATCATACCAAGTGTCCTTCAGTAAACGAGCCAAAAATTAACAGTAGATGTTCATTAATGTTTAATTATTTACAGCAAAAGCATTTTTTACAGTCTTTTCCACCCAGATAATGCAATGGCTATGTGCACAGAGGAAGGTGAGATGGGAAGGTTTTCCAAATGAGAAAATAGTGTTAGAAGGCACTGAGTTGGCAGTGTCTTGATAAATAGCTGAGTAAATCTGGAGTCACTACCATCAGCAGTTGAGTAACAAAGATACACGCGCACACACTCTGCGCTAGACACTCAGAGTAACCTGGGAAATACATTATTTAAAAAAACACAAGGCGGGAGGGAGGTGGAGACAAGAAAAGACTGATGCTTGGAACTTCCAGTCTTCTCTCTATCTTCACTTACGGTTTTCTTCCTCTTCTGTTTCAGGGAACGCTTGTGGAATGGACAAAAGGTTTCAAGGCAACAGACTGTGAGGGGGAAGATGTTGTTGATATGCTGAGAGAGGCTATCAGGAGAAGAAATGTGAGTTATTCTTTTCTGCTCTTTTTGGTGTATTTAATGCACACTCCATCTTCCTCCGGGACTGCACTACTGATTGTGACTTGTGTTTTAGGAGTTTGACTTGGACATTGTAGCAGTGGTGAATGACACCGTTGGGACAATGATGACATGCGGATATGAGGATCCAAACTGTGAGATTGGCCTTATCGCAGGTACAGTGATATTGAAGTGACCCCTATAAGAAGAAAGCATACATGAGGTGCTAGGCTTTGCACCCTATTTTGGAATTTGTAAAACAACGTCTTTTATTTGAGTGTGATATATGGTGTTACTAGTCACTTGGAGTTCTTGGCAGATTTGTGTGCTATTTAAAAGAGAATGTAATAGCACCTGTAGCAGATAGGATCCTTAATCTGTTGGACTTTTGATCATATCTCTGATGCTGCCTAACAAGTGGGTGCCTGATAAAAGAATATGGGAACAGTAGATAGAGCATGAATCCTCATTTTGGCAAGTGTATTGATATTTACTGTGTAGCCAGGTCATAGGCCTTGGAACAAGAAAATATTTTTTAAAATTTGAATTAATTCTCTTTGGGCTTTCTAGATGATTCCCCCAGTAGATCCCTCCAACTTTTCAGCCAGGAATACATCTAAGCAAGTATGATCTGAAGCCCCAGTTGGAAAATAGACTCTTCTGGATGGCTAAGTGCACCAGCTATCTCATTTTGTTGAGAACTGGTCCTTATATTAGTTAATGTAATCCATGTTGCAAGTGATGAGGCCCTGTTCACCAAATCATTTCAGACTTGGTAGCTGCTAGACTTGCTGCTAGGCTCTTGGCAGGGTTTGCTTTTGGGAGCATGCTGTCATGCAAGATGATTTGTGGTGCATTACAACCAGACTGGCAGCAATGACTGATCAGTGCTTGCCAACAATTGCCAAAGCCATTTCTGACCTGTAACAGAGAGTCTTCATTCCTCTACGCTGGGAATTTTCTGTGGAGGACCCATTTTACTTGGTAGCATTCTGTTGTGATAAATTACAGCACTCTTGGCATTACTGGCTAGCACTTGCTTCTGTAAGATATGGAGAGATCTTTGAAATTTGGGATATGGAGAAGAGAGCTTTTAAGATGATCAGTGCAATCATCTTCCATGTGTTTCAGCTGCTATTTCACTTTTCTGGCTGAAGCCTTGTCATTTCTTTCCTCCTAGGAACAGGCAGCAATGTGTGCTACATGGAGGACATGAAAAACATAGAAATAGTGGAAGGGAATGAAGGAAAAATGTGCATTAATACAGAATGGGGAGGATTTGGTGACAACGGCTGCATTGACAACATCAGAACAAAATATGATAAAGAAGTAGATGAAGGCTCACTAAACCCAGGGAAACAGAGGTAAATGTGATGGTCCTGATGCTAAAAGCCTGATTAAGTCAGTCTTGGAGACACGCTGGCTGCTTTTTAAAATGTGCTTAATGAATGAATAATCAGAAAGGAAATTTTAATATTAAATTTCATTTGTTGCATGGTGAGTAACACAGATATCCAGACAAAAAACAAGGACGTACATTGTTTCTGTTACCACAGCACTGTTTTCACCTTAGGGCAGTTACCAAACAGTGCAGCTCTTAAGATTTCCCTGCAAAGTGTAGGTCTTGCTGTGTTCCTCCTCTTGGAATGTTTTTTCAAAGGTAAAATACAACTCGTGCAAGAGGGTGAACTGAACTTGACCGTTCTTCGTTTGGTAAAGAGAGCATTGATTACATATGACTCGCTGGTGAATACATAAGGGAGACAGGGAAATGTTTTGCTTCAGTGTGGACTCCGGCTTTAACACTATCTTCTGTTTAATACTGCAAGTTTTTTTCTAGTTCTGTTACCTTTTAACATAGGTAAATATGTGGTAATTAATGTTTGCACTCGAAGTCACTGCAACAGATTTTTGATGGTTGAAAGGTGGAGTTCAATGGCTATTGCTCTGCAAGCTTTTACTGCTTTTTCGAGAGTTGATAGGGCATGTACATATCACTCATGTTAAACAGAGCTAACATGCCATCTCTTTAAAAGCACTTTTTTTTTCTTTTATAACATAACAGGTATGAAAAAATGACCAGTGGAATGTACCTGGGTGAAATAGTAAGGCAAATTTTGATCGACTTAACGAAACAAGGACTACTGTTCAGAGGACAGATTTCGGAATCACTCAGGAAAAGAGGCATATTTGAAACAAAATTCCTGTCTCAGATTGAGAGGTAAAGTTGTTAGATTTACATGGTTTAAATCCTTAAGGTTTTCTGGGACCTCGAGAAAATAATCTTCTGCAAGTGTGTGTGACTTCCTTCAAGAAGTCAATTACAGTTTTCTTCTTTGCACACCTCCCCGCCCGCCCCCAGCCTCAGAATAGAAGCCAAAAACGAGGAACTGGGGGAGTTCCAGAATTAATCTGTAGTTATATAAATGATCATTTCCTGTCTGCACAGCTGTGTTATCTTGGATGCCTTAACCGTCAAGCATGATTATACTTGGAGTATTTCTTGTAGGACTTAAAATAGTACTTATTAAAAAAAAAAAAAAGTCGGTGATATACAAATTCCCATGAATATGTACTTACCTACATATCTGTGCATGATCGCAATCATCTTCCAGGCAATTTGAAACCCTTTCTACTGTTGAAAACCTTGGAAGGTAGTGTCTCAGCCTTGAGATCAAAAATAACACAGTCAGGTGTCTGATCTGGCTCAGCTCCCTCATGACTTTGGGAGTTAGGTGAATAACTACTGTTTGTGCCTTCTGGAAATACAGTCTAACATAGCAAAGGGCATGCCAGGAGCAAGTTTTCAATCTGAATTCAGACTGGAATCTGCCTTAAAACAATTGGAGAGTGTTAGAGTTGGAGAAGTGGTCCCGTTTCGTTTGAATCATGGCAGAGTCTCAGGTGTAAGGCTTTCATTTGCATGCCTGCCGAAGTTTCCCCTAATGCGTTACTGCTGCATGTGTTTCCCTCTGCGCAGCGACCGGCTCGCCCTCCTCCAAGTCCGGCGAATTCTGCAGCAGCTCGGCCTGGACAGCACGTGCGAAGACAGCATCATTGTGAAAGAGGTGTGTGGAGCTGTTTCGAAGAGAGCCGCCCAGCTCTGTGGGGCAGGACTGGCGGCTATTGTAGAGAAGAAGAGAGAAAACCGAGGTGTGGAGCGCTTGCAAATCACCGTTGGAGTAGATGGGACTTTGTACAAGCTCCATCCACAGTGAGTACCTTGGTACCGCTTCCCTTTGCTGTTTGCTCATTTCCGCTGTGAAAAAGTACCAGCTGTACCAGCTTTCTGCTGAGATGATAAAAAATGAGAAGGGATGAAGATCTAACATGTTTCCCTCCATCCTGTCATTTCCCTTGCCTAGCCAAAGGTTCAAAAATTGCAAAATCAAGTCCAGTTACCACTGGGAGGCTCTTTTCTCTGGGCGTTGAGCAAACTTACTCTTCTAATATTTATTTTCCAATGTTTTGGAGGATTTCTGCAATATCTGGGTGTCCCAGCTGGAAAGCTGTGTTGAGTTTTTGGAGTTGGGTCATTATTTTGTGAGCAAGCCCTAGAAGTAGATGCATTAGCTTTTGAGTTGGGAGAAGAGAGCCACCTCCATGATCTCTAAAGGCAAGGGGGGCGTCTGGCATCATGCTGAACAAAATTAAAGTGGAGAAATAGAAATTAAAACCTGATTGTCTATAGAAACTTGTTTCTTTCATGAATAGGAGGAAAAACAAACAGAAAGTGGAAGATGTTGGCTGAGGTTATGGTTCCTTGCTAATAGATAAATGTAAAGGTCTCAGACCAGAAAGCAGCTGCTAAAATGTTCTGTTCTTCTCTCGCTTTCCTTTCAGTTTTTCTAGGGTCCTGCGGGAAACAGTGAAGGAACTGGCACCTCAGTGTGACGTGACTTTCATGCTCTCTGAAGATGGAAGTGGGAAGGGAGCTGCCCTCATTACTGCAGTAGCAAAAAGATTGCATAATGTTGGACAGAAGTAAAAATGAGAGGTCAAGTCATTTCAGCACTGCCAGGCGTGTGCACTAGAGATTTGCTGAGCGGTGATTCAAGATAGCTTTGCCAGACACCAGTACACAGGTACCTGTTTTCAGGGAGCAGCTGTTTTTTGACCAACCAGGATTGTGGATTTTTGTCCTTTGATATCTTGGATCAGGTATTTCTGCTCCCCACCGGCATTATGTCTTGGCACACCACAATCTGCTCAGTTCTGTACTTCCTGCAATGCATCTATAATGCACATGGGAGAGTGAAAACAAAACAAACAAACAAAAAAATCAACCTCAAATGTGTCTTTTTACAATGGCTTAATTAGGCTACTGCACCATAGCTGAATTTATCACCAGTTTCTTAGGATTTTTGTGTTTTAGTTTTGGCTTGGCCTGGCTCAAGGAATATTGAGATCCTGGTGTTGCACGTATCTAGTGGACGTTTGTTCAATGCTTCACAGGTTTTACAATAAAGCTGCAAGTAAAATAAATTCATGAGCTTTGGTCAGTGATGCTCCCCCACCACTGCTACATTGGTTGCAAGTGTGTTGTATTGTAAAACTTCCCTGAGGACAGGAGGCATGTTTAATAGATGAATGTAAACGAAAAAAAAATGATTCCACAAAATACCCGTTTGTATCAAAATATATTAGTGCATTTGAGTGCACATAAACCTAAACCAACGCTGGATGGATTCTGTCTGTGACTGATTCTTTTGATACTGGGGGAAAGAGAGGATGCAGAAGCAACTACAGAGGCTGCTATGTCTATGTCAGAGCTACCTAGAGTGTATCAAATCTGTTCATCTTTAGGCGGCTCAAATAGCTGTGTAGAGAGGAAAAAAAAAATCACCTGAATTTCTGAAATTCTCCTCTTTGTTTTCCGTCAGTTATCTCCTTGCCTGTTCATGGGAGGATAGTTTCCATTTTGTGGAAGGGAGTTTATCCTTGTTTTTCATTTTCTGTTGCCCGCTGCTCTGCCTGTGTGTAGTCTGTTGTAAATAAATCTGTGGTGCTGTGAGCCTTCGCTTCTCTGTCTGGTGCCTCTTCTGAGTTGTACGTGTAGGCAAGTGGGAGCTTTCTTTAAACCTGTCTGTAACAGTACTCAGCAGCACTGCAGTTATGATGAAGGTGGCTTGGGGATAGGGCCTGTCAAATTGCAGCCAAATTTGCCTGTTTCTCAACACTGATAAAGCACCATTTTATTTGGCAGTAGCATGCCCAAAGGCATGCAAACACCAGGAAAATAACCCGTGCCCTGATTTACCCATCTCAGACTAAACTGAAATAATAATGTGGTACAGAGAAGCAGCAAATCTGTAACTTGCTATTCTCTGTTCTCAAGTATTCCTGTATCTCCTTTAATCCTCTCTTCTAGGGTATTTGCTTCCTTTCAGGCTGGCAGTAGAAAGTGGGGCCAAGAAATGTGCTTTAAGCCTAGTTAGGTCAAAAGTAACTATCGTGCAGGGGGATAAGCAGTTGGGTTTATGTAATAATCTGTAACAAGGCTGACGGGTTTAAATTTAGCAATGGCAAATTCAAAATTTCAAGCTACAGACCTTTCCTGTTCCGTAGCTTTTACAAGAAACATATCAACAGCTCTGCGTCTGTGTCGGGGTCACTGGATGGGTAAAAAATAGTACTTGGAAATAATTTTCACTTCTGAAGGAATTCCTCATAGTGCTGAGCTCACTATACTGAGCAATTTGGAAAAAACAAGTTGTGAACTCATATTTTATTTAATGTTTTCCTCCTTTTGTCACGAAACTTAATACTTTACTTTTTTTTTTTATATTTCAGAATCCACAGAGCTGCAGAAACCAAAGCTTGCTATCTAGTGGGGGCAGAGTTATTTGGAACGGATTTTTTTCCTTTTTCCTGGTGATGAACAGGCTAAATGTGGAGGGGCTGGGTATAGAAGAAAAAAATATCGGAGCTTGGGGCTATGTGGGGCCTAGAAATAGCCTAGAATAGAATAGCTCTTCTGCATTGCCTGTTTCTCCCCTCAGCACTCTGAAATCTTGTACTATCTGTGTACTTTCGAGCCCTTTTGGGGGAGTGGATTGTGCTAATCGGCACTCTGAAATCTTGTACTGTCTGTGTACTTTCGGGCCCTTTTGGGGGAGTGGATTGTGCTAATCTGCAAAAGTGCATCTGTGGATGAAGTATGTCCCTGTGTAGCTGGAATGAGGTGATGCAGACTTGCTCCAGGATGGCCATGTGAGTATGGTGCAGAGTATCTTTTGCACTTTTATTCTAAAGTCTGTTCTGCACAATTGGAACGCAAATCAGTAACAAAACAAGGTAAACCCCTTGCATGGATCCTTGCTTTAAATTTAGAAAGAAATCCTACATTGCTTTAATTTTCTTCTTTAGTCTTTTTTGGAAATTAAGTATTCACACAGAGTCAGTTTACACCTCAGCTGCAGTTATTCCTTTTCTGCGGTAGATTAGGCCCACACAATAATATTTTTTTGCTTCTGCAGTTTTTTTCCAGCGAGTCTGTGGGTGTCGTGGAATCTGATCACATGAACCTGAAACTGCTCACAAAGTGCTTGGCGACCTACAGTTCTTGTCGAGGTCCCTAATGCCCGGGACACGCATGCTCTTGCCTTTTCCGCAGGCTGCTGGCTTGCTCTGCAGCCAGGAAGCTCCCATGTGGCTCTGATACACATCTGCCGGGCAGGGAGATGGCATCCACGCTGGGAAGGCTGCTGCCTTCTGAAAGGCAATGAGCAAAGATTTGCTGGGCAGCACTGGAGAAGGGAAGGATTGGCTACTGCGGGATTTTGCCGGGGGTACAAACTTCACTTGTAGTTTCCCAGGGATCCCATAAACACACTGATACTTCAGCTGACTCTAAACCAGAACATTCTCCATCTGGGTAATGATGCAGCGTCATGTTCCTGATTATGTCGACATGTGGAAACTCAAGGACTGTTGCAATCTCCTTTGTATAGATTTTAAGCCGCTGAACCAAACCCCTTCTCTGCACATCATATGTGGTGATTCAGTTTAAAGCCCTAGCTTAAAATAAAAGTAGAGGCCTTCCATTAAATGTAACACAGCATACCCATATGCTGAAAAATATGTAGTACAATTCATCACATGAAGTTGTTAGTCAATTTAAAATAAAATGAGATTCTTCCGGTTTCACATCTTAGATGTGCTTTTCTACTGCTTTATGGATAGCTTTGTGATGCTTCATTTCTGTGTTTGTGGGTCTTCCCTCCAGTCAATATGTTTAGTACTTCTTGAATTTACTGATTTTGTTTTGATGCTTCTTGAAGACATGAACATCCTTTTTCAGATCTAGGTCATACATTTGATTCGGAAAGTTGAAAGATCTTTAAATCACAGGTGTGATAGAAGTATTACTGGGTGGAGGTGCTAAGGTTTGTGCTTTTCAGAAACTCCCAGTAGATGGTTGCAGTTACCCTTTCATCTGCGGGGAAAACATATGTTGGTTTGCCTGCTAGAGAGACACTTTGGGGACTATAGGTTTAGACAGCACTGGTGCTTTACTCATAATCCAGAGAAAATGCAGTAGCAGCTCGGTGGTGACATACTCCCTTTGTCACTCTGACAAAGTTCAAAAGTAAATATAGGATCATGTGTAAATCCTTCAGAAATCCTGATTAGCATAATCTCGTTTCTTGGGAAGTCAGTATTACGTAGGATTAGCAGACTAGTGTAAAGGAGTTTGAGGCTGAAACGTAGGTAGTACCAAAATGAAAGTATTGTTGTGATTTGTTTCTTTGCATTTGGTGAAATGAGCTGGCTTTTGTTTGGGGGTCTCAGATACAACGTCACCGTAGCAGTGGGTAGATAGGGAGGGAAGCAGGGAGCAGGGGAGACTTGGTGAATGTTGTCCAGCTCTAGGTGAACTTACAGTTTCTCTAGAAAGGACCTCCACTGCCTTGGACTGTCACTGAGGGCTTATCCAGAGCATTTCTCAGACTTGTCAAGTGGGTAGCTTATCAAGTGATATATATTTTTGATAATAAAAAAAGACCTATTCCTGTACAGAGTATGGGTGGCCTGTTGGGGTGAGAGTGGGAAGGGAAATCAGATGTCTGCTTTGTTCCAGCACTGCATCCACTCTGTAAAGCTGATGTAAAGCACGATATAAAAACACCAAAAGTTTAATTAATGTTTTCCCCTCTCTCATTGATACTATCATATTGCAGGTGCACACTGAAGGTGCTGTAAACGTGATGGGTCATGTCTATCTGAGAGGGGAATGCCAAAATGATTTTGATCTTGTTGCGTGCTTTTTAACGTCCTCCAGATGCCAGACCCTTCCCTACCCAGCCTTACGCTTCGTCTGCACTCTGAGTCTGAGGGCCTCGCACAGCTGCGTGCTGTGAAGAAAGAACAGATTTGGTAAGAAACCCAGTAAACATGAGTTCCTACAGAAAACCCGTGCTACTGGCATAAGGAATTGGCTACAGGAAAATGGACAAAGGGCTCCAGGCTGGATGCCTCCTGTGCAGGAGTTGAAGACCCAAATGCTGGGAACCTTGGCAAGCAGGAGCTTGCTGGAAGGAGTGAAAGAAGGTCTGTTCACGCTTGATCTTTCCTGACTGGTTATAAAAAAAAAAAAACAAAACAAACAAACCCCAAACCCAAAAACCCCCAAATTCTTATTTTTATCTAGAAAAGCATAAGTTAAAACCAAACAAAAACCAAACCAAAGCTATATTTAAAAAAAAAAAAAAAAAAAGAGATGGGGAGACTGAGGATGTAACTGAGTTAACTGGTTCATTTTTTATTGTTCTGTGGGCAGGATAAAATGGGAGGGAGGCAATGGGGTTGCTCCTTACTGGCATCCATTTTCCTTGGACTTGGAGGTGAGATATAGCTCCCAGCCTCCAGCATTTCAGAAATACCAGGGTTCAGTTCTCAAAACCACCACTGCTGTTGATGCAATTTACATTTCTGGAGGGCTGTTTTTGTTGTTCATAATTTGCTGCTTGCTATTTGGATGGTCAGCTTGCCAAAGGTTTCTGTGCACCTGGGAAGAAGTCCCCGTTCTTATAGGGCTGGGTTGGCCAGTGCCAAATCATACAGAGATACTGGACCATCTGTTTAGCTGTGGGATGGGGACCACTGCCTGCGAGGCCATTGTAGAGGACTGTCCTCATCGTTGCAGGCTGCGTCTCCTCCTGGGAGCGAAAAAAGGCTGTCCTCTGCTGCCACAGAGAGTTGGAGAGCAGGGAGATGTGGAGGGGATGAGATCCGTGGGGCTGAGTTTAGCACAGGCACTCCCTCAGCGGGAGGGAAAGGCACCTTATGGGGTGAGCTGAGATCCTGGGGCAGCAGCCATCTCCGGCTGCAGCTGCATGAAAGCATAAATAAAGCACGGTTAGGATGCTGAGAGCGGTTATTGGAATGTAAGCGGTTAATGGAGCCGATTAGCTGGTGATGGACAGCTTCGTCGTAGAGGGGAGCTCGCTGCAGGAGGAGAAAATGGATGGCGGAAGGGCACAGAGGGGAAGTCTGTGAGGGTCTGAGCAGGCAAACGAGGAAGATGCTTTCCCAGGAGGCGTGTCCTGAATACTTCAAAGCGGAAAGTTACGGACGCTGATTTGGGAGCTGCAGCTGATTCTGGAAACAAATGGGATAAATACTGGCATGAGGAAAAAAAAAAAAAAAGTTGAAATGCCTGAGGGGCACATCTGCTGTGGCCAGCGATTCTGCAGGAAATGCACTGAAACCAGAGAGAGACGAGGAAGCCGGACATAAACACGGTTCCCAGTGAAGCCAAATGAAAGCCATGGGCCTGAGAAGCGCCTGCGATAGCGTGCTGAGGATTTGGCTTTCTTTCCTTGGCTCTCCAATGAAGCAGCTGTGTTTAACATGGGCCCAAGTCCGGCTGTGCTGAATGAATTGTAAAGGTGTTTTGCATTCTGAACTCGGAACTTCTGCTCTAGAGACTCTTCTGTTGCTTTCAAGTGTGTGTTTTCAGAGCAAGGGAGCAGCACTGTAGGTCTAAAGCCCAGTCTGTTAGTCTGAAATTTGAATAATAGCATGGTCATTAAATTTTGCACAAAAAGGAATTGACTCTAAAAACAGCTGATATGTTATCATGATTAGAGCAATAGCAATGCCTTCTTTCATCACAATGAAGTTACATTGTTAGAGAGCATAACTGACATTTTTTAATTGAAAGATTAAGAAGAATTTGTTTACAGCTTGCAAACAAAGAGGTTTTAATTCAACAAACTGCAGC